>NW_014554606.1:0-241207 GCF_001313825.1 Dinoponera quadriceps | reverse complement strand
ATATTATATTAAATATAATAGAAATAAATGTATCATGCATTGAAAAGGTTAATCTTCTTCTGCTTCCAAATTTATACGACTACCAAATTTTGCATACAATTGTGTTTTCAATTCTGTCATAATAGTCTTCAAATCTGTGCATTTATTTTCCAAACCTGCAATTTCTGCTTTTTTCTTCTCCTTAGCATCATCCAAATGGTTCTAAGAATAAAATATCTAATGCTGATAACTGACGGTAATTAAAGATACAAGTGTAGAAAAGAATGACATCATATGGATTTAAATTATATTTTTACTTTTATTATAGAAGTAATGAATATTTGCAATATATATATATATATTATGTCAACAACAATTATCATTTTTCTTAATGCTATTTTGTTACCTGTGTCTTTTCGAGATCCTGATGAACAAATACTTCTCCTATGTAATATGGTATTGTCACATCATCATCCATAAGAGCTAATTCATCTGCAGCATCTTCCAAATTTTTCAATTCATTCTGTAAATTGCAAAATTATAACTGTCATTTATATATATATATGTGACAATTTTCACATGACCATATATGGTTAAAGAGACAGAGCAAGCTAAATTAATGAGCATGCATGCATTCAATCGAAACAACTGCGATACCTGCTTGATTTTGAGTTCTTCTTTATAATCTTCCAATTTAGCATTTTGCCTTGCAAATTTATTAATCTTCTGTTGATCTTCATACGTAATATGAACATCGGAATCCTATGGAATATATGAAATAAATTAGAATATAAATATAGAACTATATTATGTTAGATTTCTAGTATTTTCTATATTGCTGTATTACCGGTTGAAATCCAGCTTGAGCATTTTTTCCTCCTGCCATTTTTATATATTGTTTTGTCTAATTTGCATATATTTATCGAATTAAAATAATCATTCAAATTGTGTGTTTTAGGTTACTTATTCCGCAAAAAGTGTGATACGGTGTACAGTGGAATGCAAAACGGTTTGGACGCAGCCAAGTTCAGATCGCAGCTGATGATCCAACGAGAGAACTTATTTTTGACTGATTCGTTCTCTCATTGGACTATCAGTTACACTCTGAACTTAGCTGCGTCCAAATTATTTTGGTCTCCACTGTAACTAAAAAAAACGAGTTTATCACAGATTCACACCGAATTCCATCAAATAGCCAATGAAAGAAAATTTCTTTCTAAAAAATACAAATGTTGCTAACTGTAATGTCGAAAATGTAAACTGTTTGCGGATAATGTGGAAATATTCATATAGGACGGTATTTATAGTCAGGTCTTAGCTGCATTACAAAACCGCAGTCGATGGGCAGAGTAGCATTTGATTGACCAATCAGAACAAACAGAGCAAAGATTTCTTTACTACGATCATAGATAGCCAATCAACTGTCTGCTTATCGGTTATAGCGTTGCTCCACCTACAGGCAGAAGTGATATAAACATTCCGTGTGTACGAGTCTTAATAAGTACTGTACGACGCTTCCGTCTCGGGTCGAGTCAAATCTTTCGGTTTCTCGGCTCCTTTTATGCTTCACTGTGAAACATGGAGAACCGCTCGATTTCGAAGAAAAGGAAGGTCTGTAATTTTCAATAATTTATAATAAACGATACGTGAAAATATGCTCGTTGCGGCAACGCTGAAAGTCGTCGGAAAGATATTTCGTGGAAAATTAAATAAATGCATTAGACTAGGTTCGTGGATGACATGGATGCTTTCAACGTTGTCTATACGTTGGTCTTATGATTCCACGTGTCGCGTTTATTCATCGTTATTTTCGGTGCGCGAAATTTCGTAAACTTTCGCCTATTCGTCGTATTCTTCAATTTTCCCAAGTGTCGCAAAACGTATCATTTTCCACTGTGTTTGTGTTTATATTAGCGGATACTTTGAGGTTATTTTAACCTCAAAGTAAAGAGAGAAACGGGTAGACTCGGTTTCACATGTATTTATTTCCTCTCTTCGTTTGCAGTTCGTGGGTGATGGTGTTTTCAGGGCCGAACTCAACGAGTTCTTGACTCGTGAGCTCGCCGAGGATGGCTACTCTGGCGTGGAAGTCCGTGTGACGCCAAACCGGACAGAAATCATATTGTTGGCCACGCATACGCAAAGCGTGCTCGGTGAGAAGGGACGCAGAATCAGGGAATTGACATCTGTGGTACAAAAGCGTTTTAACTTCAAAGAACCGCAGAATGTCGAGCTGTATGCGGAAAAGGTCGCCGTCCGTGGATTATGCGCCATTGCACAGGCAGAGTCGCTTCGGTATAAGCTCATTGGAGGTCTGGCTGTACGAAGGTAAATTAGTATTTAATTCCCTCTGTATTTTTCGCACTAATCGTTGTTGTGTGATTCACAATTTTCTTCGTTTCGATCAGGGCGTGTTACGGAGTTCTTCGTTTTATCATGGAATCAGGCGCCAAAGGCTGCGAAGTAGTTGTGAGCGGCAAATTACGTGGTCAGAGAGCGAAGTCGATGAAATTCGTGGATGGTCTGATGATCCATTCCGGTGAACCGACCAATGAATACGTGAACACTGCGACTCGTCATGTATTATTACGGCAAGGTACAATCCTCTCTCTGTAATTATTACTTCATCATTATTTATTTCATTAAGTATACAGGAAAAAGTTCTTTTTTCCTTTCATACAAATAATTATGCCGCTAATATACCATGTAAGAGCAAAATGATACAACGCATTGTTATATTATACTAATAATATGTTTATATGTATGAATATATATAAATGTTACATGATCAAAACTTGGCATTCACAATTTCAGGCGTACTCGGAATCAAAGTGAAAATAATGCTTCCGTGGGATCCCGTCGGCAAGACCGGTCCGAAGAAGCCTCTTCCCGACTATGTGTCTATCGCTGAACCTAAGGATGAGATTCCTCCAATGCAGCCGAATTCCGAGGTGAAGCCGTCGAAAGATATGCCTCAACCTACCCCTCTCGCTGTGTAATGACATTTGAATAATAAATAAATACAGAAAACCAGATCTTTGTACCGCTACTTTATTATAATGTATCATCAAAAATAACGTTTCAACTGCTGGGAAAGAGGAGAAGTACTAGGTAATTTTTAAATGTGTATATGTTATAAATTTTCATATTTTATTTATAAAGATTTATCGAGCACATCTTAAGATTACTTGTTACACCAGTATGTTGATAGTTCTTTTCATTTACAAAGTCACTCCGAGATACATTTAACACTTTGACCGCCACTTCTGAATTCGAGCGCAAACACCACCAAACCTAAATTCTCTGGCAGCCGTGTGCAATCGTACGTAAAGTTCGTCGAGTCAGATTGCTTGAAGCAAACCACATCGACCCCATATTAATGAAAAGATTGAACTCACACTTTTACTATTAAGTGATATTTCATACCTGATATCTCTAATCTTAACATTTCTCCGATGTAAAATATGAAACCGAAATCTTTTCATCCAAAAGCATCCGATATATTACTCGGATTACTACTTCCTAATGTATATAAAATAAATGTAACCTTGAATAATTTTGTTCTTAACACATCCAATACGTTATATGAACATTTTATTTTTTCCATTAAAAATATCCGTATGTAAACATTGATAAAATTGTTCTTAATTGATAACAATTTAATAATTAAAAACCGTCACCCATAGACGAGAGCCGGGACCTTTGTGATAAACTATGTATCAATCAAATATAGCAAAGTGTTAAACGTGGTAAATGTTAAATACCAGAGAGAGAAAATAGAATTTACAGATCTATACTAGGAGAATTGACGAAACAAATATAATACATATACAAATTGAGCTTGTTTCAAAGAGATGACGAATTTGTCGTTTCAATATTCAGAAATAATGTAAATTATTTCCGAAGTCTATTCTTTTAATTTATATAATAGATATTTTATGCTTAAATATCATAAAGCCAGACGAAATGAAACAAGTTAGCTAGTCAAAGGAATCAACACATACAAGATCTATCTATATTACAAACTCTACCATTACCTATTTATTACAAATTCATGGTTTAAATTCACATTACGTTTGAAACCATGTGGTTAATACGTGTGCATAATTATTTTGTTCGCGATCTTATTATTCTGAAAAATATAAAATACAAACAACAAAACCTAGTCACCAGTTTGTGTAAATCTTCGATTAAGTGGGTGAATTCTACTTGATAATAATTAGTTTGAAACACACTTACATATTTACTCGACATTCAGTAATGAAAAAAGTTTAATTATTAATGTAAGAAACCCTTTACGCTTTGATCCTTTTCATATACGATATCGGAAATCATTTCATAATACATATTTACTATGGGGGATCTTTTTGATGTCGGCACTCATCTTGCGCTAGCTATTCACGAAAGTGTGTCGCTGAGAGTGGACCCTAGAACCCTAGGAGATCTGTCTTGAACAATATGAGAAAAAATTCGAGGATAGTATCTCAAGTAGTTATTATTGGCGGACCGGTGCCATTTGTTGAGTGAGCGAAAGCAGGCCGTCGATCATTCTTCGTACGATATCAGGAACCGCCGGCTTTTTCGATACGCTGCTCAATCCGTTTCTGAGCTCGTAGAATACATTACGCGTGTATGGATTCCTTTGAGATGAAAGACGCAGCTTCAAGAACTGGTAGTAGATGAATGGTGTTAATAAACCAGCGCGACTCCTGAAAGAGGAAAAAATCATTTAGCATATTTTAATATACCAGTATCGTGCAATGCAGGTAACGATTTAACGTAACGATTAAAAACACAAAAAGATATCAAAGTACTTCTATGTTAGCACAAGTTTATATTAAATGCTTGAGTTGTATAAATTGACCGTATAAAAAGACCTCTACATCAATTTGTATATCTACTATATACTAAATTGTCACATCCTCATTCATCCATTTCTCTAACTGACCTACATGATACGTACGTGAATACTAGGAAAACTGTAAATGGCAAGATAATAATCTCCGAAAGAGCGCACAGACGGAGAATTTTTCGCGATTGGAATTCTACCAAGGATATCGCAAGACGAGCGCCCCACCAACTGTTCTGTCCTAGACACTATATGTAGCAAAAAACAAAACAATTTATGACTTTGCAATGACTTTGCAAATATACTTAATGTGTCATTGTATATATATATATATGTACATAATTGGTTTCCTTACTAATTTACTTACGTCTAGTAATGCAAGAGAATAACTGGCCATGTGTAACAGAGCGAACAGGAAAACTGGCGTGAGTACCACTATGTATTGTTCAGGATTAAATATGTTATACTCCCATTTTTCTGTTATTTAGGACTGCTTTAAAATTAAATCATTTAAACAAAATATAAACATAAAACCAATTTTGAATTTTGAAATAAGTACTGAAACCTTGAAAGGATACATGTAGCCGGCGCTGTATACAAAAATATCAGCGAGTAGAACAAATAGTGGCACGAATCTTCCAATAATAACATTTCTAAAAATTGCCTAGTGATCTGTACACGGGGCACTCTTTGGTGAAGTCGCAATGCGCTCGTTGCTGCATTATTCATCAATATTTTGTAATATATATTAAAAGGATTGCTGAAATAATAAACATGTTAATTATTGTTAAGTTACTTTTACATATTTACATATATATCAATCTAATTACAAAATTAATAAATATATATACCCAAATATAGGAATGATATAACCAATGGTGAATATGATAGTGAAACATCTCGTAAGCCATAACCCAAAATTAATTTTATTCTCCGTAATGTGCTGCTTCAATCCTGACCATCCCTTTTCCAATTGTGGTGACGACTCACTAGTGTTGTCTGCCATCCTGAAGTTAAAAAGCAGAGCCAACAATATAAAAGGAACATTATAGTTATGTCGCTACATTTATGTCAGTCAAGGTTTTTGACAAGATTTTATTTTTTTGACACTTGTTATGAACATTAATTCTCAACTGGATACTTGCAAAAACTTGGGAAAAATTTGCATAACTAGTATGTTAATAAATACGCAAGATAAATATAGGAGGGCCGCCTCAAGGAGAATCGGTGATTACATCACTTGTTTCTAAAGTGAAAGCAACAGGCACTTTCTTCGGAAACGTCACTTATTCATTTTGATGAAGAGAATCGCACGAATCAAGAGAGACTAGCACTTCCACTATAAGCAAAAGTCAGAAAGACCGCGCGAAAACCCGATCGTATTGCGACGTCAACGAAAAATGACACGTACAACTGGACTTCCTCCTCCTTTCTTTTTTTTTTTGCGGTCATCATGCACGTAACGTGATGAGAAAATTATACGACAAAACGTGAATTACATTATCATTTGATGACACGCGAAACACGAAATATATCCGCGTATGTTGTTAAAAGCGGTTAAAGGTTAATTCACTTACGTGTTACTCGTTTCTCACACGACGAAACCTTAAGGTAGAAATATTTCACTGGCTAGTACAGCAATTTTATACGTCAGCAATAAACAATCGTACAGGTTCACCTATTCGATACATCTACGTGTTAGACCTACGTGTAACAAGCTACAAGCCGGAATAATCGAGAAACCTCATTGGCAACATTGGCTGAGTCTCGTTTTTGCGATTGCAATTTCCGTCTGTAGATGTCATCCGCGACATTTTATGTAGGTTACTCTTAGATGGCACGTCACTAGGCGATTGTGGCGACTCGTGCGTAAATGTTTTTGCCACATGAAATGCTATTTTTTTAAACTATGTCTACGTTTCTACTTTGACTCATAGTTCCATCCTTCTATCCAGATGGTGTATCAAGCGAGAGGACCAAGGAAGATAATCACAGAGTTTTGACAATTATTTTTTATGTATACAAACATTTGAAATATTCCTATAAATACGCAGTTTAGTTATATAATTTATTGTTATTCGTACTGTTTGTGCAGCTGATACGAATTACATAAATAATACGCGAATAACGATTCATTTCTATCTGTAATATTAAAATCCTTCATTAATTTTGATATTTATCGAAATAAGTTGTGCATTCAATTTTGACATTTATCAAAACAACTTTTACATCTAGGATTAATCGCTGAAAAAAAACCGCCTTGTTAGGACCGCATTAATGGTGATGTCCAACGTTGAAATTCTAGGTTTTAGCATTGATAACGGAGTACATAATGCTCATGCGCTGACTATGCAGTTGTTACATCTCATATCTTGTTTACTTTCATTATTGAAAAGTTACGAGCGCATTAAACGCCGCAGTGTCGGGAAAACGTTTTTTCGACATGTATGTAACAATTGCTAGATATAAATTTGCAGCCATCGTTGAAAATTGTTGTTCGCTAATCATTGGTCGTTATTAACCGTTATTAAGTATTTATTCAAGGGAATTTTCTGGATTGGAACTTTGAGATTTTTTTTATTTTCCTTGCCTTTTCTCAAGGCCTTTTAGTAAGTCTTGATAATATTTCGATAAAATATTCGTAAAATAAGATCTTAATAACGTTTCGATAAAATATTCCAACAAAATTCGGAAAAATAATGGAGTTATTCAAGAATAAAATGCGCGCGAACGAAAAATCCGAAACGCGTTAAACGTTCCTGCACATATTTGAAAATACGTTGCGATATATTATTAACGAACCTTGACAAAATTATTGAGAGTCACTTCTAATAAACACTGCATGATAATCGAAATAATTCATAATTAGATGAGGTGTTAGTCATTATTTTACTATTCAGATATTAATAATTATCTTGAAATGTATTACAAGTTGCTCCATTCATTTTTACCTTTAGAATGAAGAGGAAACATCCTTGTGTTGACTGATAAACATTGTCAGCTGTTGATAAAATGCACAATAGATAAATTAATGCACAATAGATAAATTAAGGAGAGAGAGAGAGAGAGAGAGAAATAATAAGCTGTTATTGCTTTTAATAACAACATAAAGAACAACAGAACACTGCAAAAATATATTAACAACAAACAAAGTTAGTTTCTTCCTTTTGAGTATGAATATCTGTTTCTTTTGGAGCACGGCATCGTTTTCTCTCCTTCCTTCACTTTTTTTCTATTTGCTATATTCCCTCTAATTGTTCTTCCAATTGTTTCTTCTTCACCTGTTTCGCGGTTTATTCGCGTTAAATTCGCCCATGTTATTCACATTCGCCGCGTTAAAACGCAAGAATCGCTAAAAGTGAATAAACTACTTGTAATCGGACTCCCGTATTTTCTTTTCAAATTTCCAGATACATTCCTCGGTTTGACGTTCGAGATTACTAATAGAATTTTTTCTTTCGTCTGGTTTCCACACTTCACAATCCTGCCTGCACTTTCGAAAACGAATGAAACGTTTTTTTGAATATTTTCCTCAACGGTCACGAACGATGAGGAAAGAAAACCTCCTTTCACATAAAAAAAGATATACCTCCTATTGAACAATATAACGGTTCGTCGGATATAGAAGGGGAAGGTATAACGGTAAACGTTTCTCGTCGAGAAGATTTCAATTTCTGATTCTCCACAGTGTCAACCGGTTTTAGGACGTGCAGTCGTCTACCTGCACCCCGAAATCACATTTAGTTTTTCACCACCGTGCGAGACATGTTATTCGAGCTGATCGTGATTTGCACTCTTGGTGCCGTCATCTATTGCGTGCCTCGCAGGAAATGGCATTACATTGGTATAACCTTGCTCTACATGATCAAATACCACATCCTCGGTACACTGTCGGTCATGGACGACCTGTGGAACGTCAGACGCAATAAGATCGGTAAGAAACAAAGAGAGAGACACGCGAGTTTGTTTTACGAATTTTCGAATTCGCACTCGCTCGTTATTACTTTATGATGCGCTGGCGAATAAAATGATGATACGTCTACCTGGAATTATTGACATTAAACATAAAACTGGTATTCTTCCCTTTCAGATTTGACTCTGATGCCGGCTAAAGTTGCGATCGTAACTGGCGGTTCCAGAGGAATAGGAGCTATGGTCGTCAAGAAACTTTTACAGTGCGACATGGAAGTTATAATCGGTATCTTCCCATCGATGCGATACTCTTGTCGTCCTTGGATTTTACTGCACGTTATTTTGTCTAATGTCGCATAATTAGCTTGCAGGACGATCGTTGCCGGCCAAAAGACTGTTCTTCAAATTAGGAAGTCGGGTGTGACCAATGGACGAGCGAAAGTCTACGAGCTTGATAATTCTTCTCTCGAGTCGGTAAAAGAATTCGCGAAGAGAATAAAGAAGGAGTATGACAAAGTTCACATATTAATTAACAATGGTATGTCAGCCGCGGGAAAATTTATTTTAATTATGCCGAGCGCAATTTGCATGACAAAGTGTCTTCTTTCAGCCGGTATTATGTTTACTCCGTATCAACAAACTAAAAATGGATTTGAAGAACAATGGGCTGTAAATTATCTGTCACACTTCTTATTGACATCACTTCTATTACCGTTACTGAAAAACGCTGGGCAACTCGATGACTGTAGTAGAATAATCAATGTTACTTCTTGCGCTTATAGGCTTGCAAGCGCAAACTTCGACATCAATTGCAAGTATGTGAAAGAAATTTAATACAATTATTTTTTTTTATACGCTGACTGATGTCACTAACACACTAATGTGTAGTTGCTTTTCCTGCTATAAATACATCTTATTAAATCAGGGACTACTTCGTGACGCAAGCAGCATATGCACAAAGTAAATTAGCACAGGTAATATTTACGATCGTACTGCAAAAGCTTTTAGTAGACAGATCGTTGAATGTACGAGTGTATTCTGTACATCCTGGCATCGTGAAAACGGGTATATTCAGCAACACCTTTTGGAACAAAACTAAACTGATGATGATTGCATTTAAGGTAACAATATGTTGTGTTAAGATTCCTAGATTAACCCGAATTATTATCATTAATGAATTTATATAAATACATGTTTGTTGTAGACACCTGAACAAGGAGCTATTCCAATAGTATATGCAGCAGTAAATAAAGACATTGGAATAAAAGGTGGTTTATACATTAGTAATTGTAGGGAACACTCTGTACTTCCGATGGCACTGGAGTCTAAGATACAAAAACAATTGTTTGATTTATCTTTGAAACAAGCACAATTAAATGATTTTTTCCAATATATATAATATATGTATGTATATAATATATATATGTACGTTTTCCAATATATATAACATACGTAAAATTACATAGTAATTATTTTAAAAAACCCAATATTGCGGTTATATTCTATTAAATTTATTTTTAGTTAAATTTATTTTTGGTTAAGAAAATTTGCTTCTTTTAGTTGTAAACTATCTGTGATGAAAAAAATGTAACTTTCCATTACATTGAGTATGAATATGTACTTGTTATTGTTGTAAGAATGTGTTTTACATGAGAAATGGCTTATATTAGATCTATACATATTTCTCCACGACGCCAACTTTGACATAATATGATAATAATAATAACATTCTGTATTTCCATATAAAGAGAATTGATATGTTTTAACCAATATGGTTTTTATTACAAGTTACGATTTTGCGTTGTTAGCGACTTATATTGTGTAATCATATAATAAAACATTGTTATATAAAATCTCTTTGGAGTAACTTTCTCAATCGAACCGTTAGTATGTAAACTTAACTCAATTTGAAAGATCTTGGAAAATCTCGGATATCATAATTGTGAAGTAAGACACATTTAATTATATTTAAAATAGAATGAAGTTTATCAAGTATGTATAAACACATAGTGTGTGAATTCATGTCAATGACAATAAATATATAAAAATTATAAATGTAATAATTTCAACTGATAGTCCGTTATAGAGAACGTGAACGTTTGTTATTTAACGCGTTCCCTGCCACGTGTACCGTTTTCGGTATACGCTGAATTCGATCTCCATGCTAATTGTTATTTTGCATTGTCATTAAAAGGCAAAGTACAATAAAATTTAATTTATCTTACTACCCATTCGTACTCTATTATCATGTTTGCAATACTTTTAAAGTCATAAACCGATTTCGACACATATAACGTAATAATGAATTTTCATTTCTTATGATCCGATTTCAAAACAAACCGACACTAAGACGTTGACTTCTTGCTTTAAAAAAAATATCAGATAATTGGATATTAAAACTGTTAGAGGTGAAATAAAACGGCTAACATTTTAGTTTGAGGATTGCCCCAAACAAACCAAAATTTATGTACAAATTGTTTCAATCAAATATATCGTAACATTCGATTATAAAATGTTCAACAAAATTAATTTTATTTGTCTTATAATTTGTGCTATAATTTCTTTAATGCATTCTGTTTTATTCTACAAAATCTTATTTGTTATTCTTCAATTTTTCAGTTTCGAAATAAGCTTATTTGTTTTGTTCTACTGTATATTTTATACTTTGAATACTCACTTTTATAATAAATAACTTTTCAATTCACAAAAAACACAAACTAAATAATTATAACGCACTTATAAAGTTCCACGCAACGAATACACGTTGTGCTTTCCGATATACGCGATATACGCATGTGAATTGAAAGTCGTATAAAAACGGTCCGGCAGGGAGCGTGTTAAATTTCGTGCATAATTCATAAAAGAAGAAACAACGATCGAAGTAATACGCTCGATAGTGATACACAAACTATATCTTAAATGTAAGATAAGAGTTTCAGCCACGAGTAGAGTTTATAACACAATATACATATCGTCAACAATTATATGCATATTGTATATAGTATGTAAATACATAAAACAAACGAAAGAAATGTGAAGACTAGAGCAATGTGCCAAAATATTAGTACAATACTAGCAGCTTAACGAAGAGATCTTAGAGTTTACAGAAACATAAATAAAAAAACAATTGTCCATTACATTACGCACGATAGATATAAATAGAATACTTAATAATCAACCTATAAACCGTATATATAATTACAGATATATAAAGTAAATATATAACAAAAATTAGATCACATATAAATGCTATAGTAGATGTATAATAATATTATATATCTTGCAATATCGCTTGTCCTAGATTATTATATTAACAAATAATATATGTCTAAATGTTCAGATCATCCGCGAATAGCGTAAGCTTTTGTCAAAATTAATCCCGTTAAAATAAGAAACGATTCTCACCGATTATTGTATGTTATAGCGTTACATGTCATCTATGCTTTAGTTTAAATTGCTGTTATGAGCATATAGTGAGCTGCACTTTTCAAAATAGCACAATAAACACATGTAAATATTGCACATTAGAAGTAACTTTATACATCGTAGGCTTGTAATGTGTTGTAAAAATCCTATTGTTATTAATAAGACTTTGGACAAATTACCAAAATCCATCCTGACAATGACTATTTGTACTTTTGAAGTAACAAAAGATATTGTACAATTACGTGAAATGCAGTACCATCACGTATGGAAACAGATACTTAAATAACTTAAGGTTAAACAGCGTCTCGAGTAAATAAAATTTGGTATTAATCTTTAGATTTGGTAATAATAGAGTATAAATTGCGCTGTAATTGCATATCTATAAAAATCAAGTGTTCTATACAAAAGCTAATGATTAATATGTTTAAATNATATATATAACTAAAAATATCTCACTAAAATGCTTAATGTTACATACAAAAATTATTTAAGAGAGTCGGCTACAACCACAATTACTAGTATCACCGATCGATGTTGTTTTGCCATTTATTGAAGTTGTGTTCGTTTCATATCGAGGTAACTCCTTACTGCGAGCTTGCTAAAATGACATGTGATACCGATGAAGAAAATGATTTCAAGTGAAAGGTGCAACTCTTTGCTTACCTCCATGAGTTCAGCTGCTATTTCCATAAATAATCTCTCAACATTCTCTGCTTCTTTTGCAGACGTTTCTAAAAAGTACATTCCGTGTCTTTGTGCAAAATCTTCTCCTACGTGTGTTGGTATTTCTCTATCCTCTCGATCAATTTTATTTCCTGATGTTAAGAAAAATATAATTCTTATAAAAATAGAGAATGTATAAACTCGCAGTCGTCTTTAATTTCGTGAAATTGAAGTTTGCAAATTGAAATTTATTCTGTATCTCTTCTTACTCACCTACTAATATCCTAAGAACCTTGTTGCTCGCATACTCTTCGATTTCCCTTAACCAATCCGGCAAACAATCGAATGTGGGTTGACAAGAGATATCATAAACTAATATCAATGCGTGAGCTGATCTATAATAACTTTGAGTGATAGAACGAAATCTTTCTTGACCTGCAGTATCCCAAATTTGCAACTGACAAAAGAAACAATGAATAAATTAGACATATATTCAATATATCGCAGATATGTATTTAGTTTGTAACTAACTTATGTCAAATTGTATACCTTGACTTTTTCATTCTCTACTTCAACAGTCTTAATCATAAAATCAACTCCAATTGTTGCACCTTGTCCAGGTGGAAATAAACCCTGTAAATTTCGCGACAAAACTGGAAGTTAATGTCAATATGAGAAATAAGTCGCATAGAAGCTAAGCTTAAGGAAAAACACGTCGAGTGTAGGTGTGTACGTTTGGAAAAAATCAACAAGGAATAGAAAGTATAGCGAGGAGTACTCCAGAGCACTGCGCTCGACATATGTAGATGACATCATCCGCACGATGCATAAATAACGAACTTTCCACCCTTCCGGGAAACGCAACCGCGCGTAAACGGTGCGCAAGAGTTCGTCACGCGAGTAGGCCAACGAAGTGACGACGACGACGACGATGAAGACCACCATCGTCGTTTCTCCTCGATTTAACTTATTATATCTCGAAATAATGTCCGAGAACGTCACCTGAGTGAATCGTCGCACCAGGCAGGTCTTGCCGACGCCGGCGTTCCCCACGAGCACGACCTTGAAGAGAAACTTGTAGTCCTCCATGCTCGACGGCCAAGAACGTCCAACACACCAGGAAGCGACGGAGCACTTCAACGAACGAGACGATACATCGGGTGGCGAGAGGTAGAGATTTCGCCGCGGACCTTTCGCAGGCGTTCACCTTGACAGGCCGCGCGAAATGTTGCAACGCATCGCCGCGCGCGGCGCGTAAGTGTCGCAACGCGCTCCCCTTTTCGGTCTCTACCTGGCTGGAGGACCAAGAGAAAACGGCGTCTAACTCGTCATCGCGTTCGTTACCGCTGTCCGTTGACTACCGTCATCCGACGTGCGATCCTCCACGGGCCTTTCGCTCGTCTGCACTTTTTCGTCTCTTCCTCTCTCGCTCGTTCTTTCACCGTCTCTTCCTCTTTTTCATTTCATTTTCAACGCAGAAAGTGCAGTTGAAACGAACAGCACCTGTCATCACAGCGACATCTCCCATTCTTCCGATACTCTTACGCATGCGTTACTGTCTTCAGTTGGTAACACGTCGCTTGCTGAATATCTTCTTCGACACCAGAGAGCGTATCAATTCATTGACATCACACGAAACTCGTGCGGCACGGTCGTTCTCAAACTTTTCTTGTATCACGCTGCACCGTCATTTTGACTCGTTCAAATTTATCAAGTATTGACAAGTGTTTTATGTCGTAAGAAAGAGTTGACGCGATTTCGGAGATACAGAAAATCACAATTTACTCTTGATTCTTCTTCTTTAGAACTCTCTTTTCGAACATGGTTAGTCACTTTGGAGAGGTCGTATTTCCGTCATCGCGAGCATTTTGGGATGACGAAGACGAATATGAATCAGCTGAAAATTTAGAAGATCGTCCGTGAGTTGAATTTATCGTTCAAATTTATTATTATGATTTGCATGTTGTAATTCGTCAAGCTGAAATATCGAATAACGGAACTAACTGCCATTTGTTTCAGGACGTTGTTTCTTCATTGGCAGAAAAGTAAACCCGAGCATATAAAAAAGTTCATCATAATCGAAGGAGAACCATTGATACGTAATACAATTTGTCCTAACATTAATATTTTAAATTAACTGTTGGTATGTATTTTTATATTTGTCACATTTCAGCCTTTGCAGAACAATGTTTATGTCACAAAGTTGAAGAAGCTTGTGTCATAAAGAATAAAAATGACAAGAAAGTTTCTGCTATTTACGAAATGGACAAACAACTGTATCTGTGCATTATTTTACCACAGTTTAATACCAAAGATGCAGGGATACTTATAAATGAGGTACGTACTTTGATAATTCTCATAATGTGTATATACATATATACATACATAAATATATAAAATAATCTTATAGTATATATTTTACAAGTCTGAAGGATATGAATTTGGTCTTTACAGCTATTTGACTTACTATTAAACACAGAGAATACAATTGCAATAGTATGTCGTCACATATCACAGTTTCAGAGTACAAATATTCCAGATGATCCTTCTTTTTTAAGGATATTAACCGCTAAAAATGCAAATGATACTTCTGAATGTAAAATTGAAACATTAGAACAACCAAACATTATATTTGGAGTTGGTGCAGGAGGTTAGTACATGTTTCACATATAACATGAATGTCAAGTACACACGGAATATGTAAATCAAAATTAATCATCCATTTCAGTTTTGTCACATGCTGAATTTACAAATGTGTCAACTAAATTGTATGTATTGTACATGGATGGTTTTGTACTAGATTCAAAGTGTGCAGAACCAATTTTGAAGGTTTTAAACAACGAAATACCCGGAAAATTACGGCATTTTAAATTTGCAGAAAATTTTTTCAGTAAAGGAAATCTTTACATGTGATATATCCTGTTTTATTTTCCCACGGAAATAATATCTGAATTAATCAAATATATATCAAATTAAACATAATCTTTTTTTTTTTTTCGTTTTGGTATGTCAGCGATATTATCAGAAAAAGAAAAGAGAGAGAATGATTGCGGTAATAGCAGAAAAAGGAGAGATTTAAAACTATTGTTGAGACAACAGCAAATATAAAAGTACGGCGTGTATATCTGTACAAAATTTACAGTAATTAAATTCTTAATATTTGAATAAATTTATCTTTACTTAAGGTAACGATACTTTTGTAGATACAGTTTATAGCGTACGCACAATACATTGCCTTCCGTTATGGTTGCGGTGGGTAATAATTGCGTGGTGGTGCGGCAGGTGGAATTGGATTATTCGCTGAAAAGTACGACGCGTTTGTTGGGTAGGAATACGGTTGAAATGGTGGTTGGTTCGTAGTCGATGCCGCTGGTGGTGTCGGACGAATAGCAGCTGATGATCCAATGTGATGCATCGTTGGCACTATATGATTCATCGTGTTGACAGGAGGAGGAGGAACTGAAACATTCGCAGGCGGGAACGCTGGCGGATAACTTGAATTGTTAGAGGCCGCGAAATTTGCCGGATAGGTGGGGAAATGCGTCGTTGGGACGTCCATTGGTTTTATTGTATCTGCGACGTCTGCAGGTGGACAGCCATTTGCAGAAACTACAGGTGTTTCAATCTTGGAGGATTTTCCAGGAGTCACTGTAAGAGTTCCAGAAGTCACCGCATAAGATTTACCAGTTACTCGTAGAAACTTAAAAGTTCTTATCATATTGAATCAAGTCCTTAATGGTCGACTAATCCTTTAATTACAGCACAACAATCATTTGTATTACTTGTATCTCAATTTTGACTATATAGTGAAAGTCAATGAGGAGGAAAATTTGAATTTAAAGAAACACAATCAAGTGTGCTCATGACGGTCATTGTTTTTCTGACAAACTTAATGAAAACAATTTAAAAATAAAATCATAGTTCTTCATTTTATAAACATTGTGTCGCCGGAGTCATAGTTATGTTCTATTTTTTTCGAATCTTTTGTTTTATCTTTAAAGTGAGAAAAGTAAAGCTTTTTCCTTAAAAGTGAGATAAAACGAGGTGTTTCTAAGTAAGAAGTAAGAGAGGAAAAGTGAGTCGCTCCCATACCTAAATCATTACTTACCATTCGGTGTGTTAGACGCTGATTCTACATTAGCAGTAGGAATGGGTCGTTCTCTGCACACTTCACTAGATGGTATCATGGGTGGTGAATCAGGTGGTTTCGTATTATTAGCTTGTGAGTATAAATCTAATACTTGATGACAAATATCTAGAGAAATGCATACGACATGTTGGATAAATGGAAATGACGGATAAAGTACTTATCGAGAAAAATATTGCGCAATCTTACCTTCCAACAGATCCATCGTTACATCTTCAACAAACATATCCCACCAACGTAAATGTTTCGGTTGTCTTCCGACCCAGTCTAACACTTCAAACTTGCTTAATTTTCCAGCTAAGTACATTAGAGCAACAGCTATGATTTCTGGCTCCCATTGCAATGAGAGAGTAGTACATAAACTATTAAGGAAAAGATACACATAGATATATAAGGCGACTTGTTTTCATTATGTCAAATTTCAAAATAACACAACTACTCGATAACTGAATAACAAATTAAATTGCCATCACATACCTGTCATTGACAAATGTCCAAGCCATCTGTACCATTTTCTGCAACTTATTTTTATCACCTATAAATGGATCCAGATTTAGATGGAAAATCATCTCCAGATTAGAAGATTTAGTATTGATAGTAAAATGTTACCATATATACATAATAAATTACCTTTAAGACATTTTGCATATTTCAATAAATAGCTATATGGGTGTTCCACTTGCAGATCAAATTTAATGGTTTGCAATAAAATCTTCTCCAACGTTAAGACTTCTTCCTATTGTGCATGACATGACATATAGAGATACTTGCATCAAATAGACTATCTTCTTCGTTAACTAAGTAACTTACTTTAGGATCTTCCCCAAATGTCATAAATTTCTGTTCAGACACTAAAGTCTTAGCAGTTTTTATGATATCTTTACATTTCTTTGGAGTTTCTTCGACTTTACCAGCCAAGAGTAAACAGCAGCAAGCTGTTACCTGCAACATATCACAATAGCACATGACAATGTATACAGTATATAGAATATAATTTCTTTATATAATAAATATATTCTTACATATCGCGGGAAATTCTTAAATGAGTGAAACATATAAAATCGATGAAAGTAAACGACGCCTGTTGCCATTGTATTATAACCTAGATCCATTTTTGTACCAGTGTCGATTATAAAACGTGCACCTTCTTTCCTGTATCTACATTCCGTCTCATAATCGATGCCATCCTGAATGGATGGTGTGTTTCGTAGTTCCTTCTTTTCATAGTACCAGCATGGCATGTTTAAGCACCTTCGAATTAGAATTGACACATTAATGAATGTATATTAATGTTATCTTTAACTTGTATTAATCACACTAATGACACCAAACGAAATTGCATAATATTGCAACAACCAGTGTAATCTAATGTTATGTATTCTTAATATCGAGGTTTCTAAAGACAATTTACAGCTAAATGTGTATATCCGATATATATCCGTGTATATATGATATATTTGTCATTTCTTCGGTATGCTCATTCCAGAAATATTTCGTGATAAATTTCTCTTTCTTCTCAGTTTAACCTAAATTATTATAACATATCACAAATTGCACACACGTAAAGTACACTCTTCTTTTTCTTCTTCTCTCTCTCAATATTTAGTCAAGAAACTTTTAAATTTAGCTTCATGTGCCGTTCTACGCTAAATAAGCAAAATACGTACGTAACACTTTCAGCATTATCAGTGGATCAGCTGTTATGTTAAAATGTAATTTCCAAAATCTCCGCTTCGAGACGTTACTGTTGCTATTATGGCGATTTTCGCGCGTTCGCAAACGCGATCGACAGCACAACCAATCAGCGTTGGACACCTTTCATTACGACCAATGGCTGCGTTTAGCAAAGAAAGCAACTTTGCAATGTGTAAAATTTGTGAATCTGATTGGTGTATATTTTTTGATTCAACCAAGTTAAGATGAATTTTACAGTTGCAAAGCTGATTTCTCTGCTGAAGGTAGCCAATAAAGGACCTCTCACATTGCTAAGCAACAGGAACAGAGAATAACATTGGCGATAGATTTCAAATCTACCAGAAACCATGCATAAATGCACAGCGATTGATGATCGCGATATGACTTAACATCATGTCGGACGGTGTTTCATTTTCAGGTAGTACGACTCAGTGACAAGATAGACTCAACTGACGCAGATGGCGCAACAGATCAGCGATCTATCAGGAACCATCAGATCGTGGCGTGGCTCTTCTCATTCCTCCTCTGTCATTAATCCATACATTGCTTCTGCTTATCTGACTCTACGTACATACATATATATATATATATGTTCATGTGTGTATGATATTTATATATGTGTATATAAATGACATGTGTATCATATGTACTATGTGTGCATGCATACAGAATTCACGCGCCTCGTGTGTGCGCGCGCACACACGATCGTACATAATGCGTGTGTACATGCGTATCAGTGGTTAGCAGTTAACCGCGAATTCTCGCTGTGAATTTGTATTAAAACTAATAATTGATAAATTTATCTTTTGCAAAAAAAGGCTAAATGCTGGTACATGTCGATAGTAATTTGATAAATACACTAAGAAAACGCTTGCAATTTCGAAAATAAACAGAACTTTGAATATAATGCCGTTGGCAAATCTAACGGCTCCCTGGACCGAGCATCTCGTAAATGAGAAGGTAACATTTTCATCATTTTCTCTCGATATTTAAGGAGTTGTTTCTACTGAGAAAGATGAAAAGATCTTTATATTATCAGATACATGTGTATGCCTGTTTCATTCATCCCATGTGTTTCATCATTTTAATTTCCTCTCACTTGCTTTTTATCTTTTTTTTTTTTAGCAAAGTACAGATATTCTTCCGGCTGAAAATCAAGAGGAAACAATGATTACTCAAGGGAATTTAATTGAAAAATCAAATAGTTGTTCAGAGTCTCATGAAATCGAGGTACGTGATATGGTACGAGATGGTCATGAGAAAGCAGAACCTTCTCATTTTGAGTTACTGAAAGTTCTTGGCCAAGGTTCCTTTGGCAAGGTAAGAATGGCGTATAAAATACGTGCATGTTGTGTGTAATATATGAGTATATGTGAATTTAAACATATTCCTTATAATATCAGAATTGATATGTTGTATTTTATCTTATTTTCCATACGTTTACAGGTATTTTTAGTAAGAAAAGTTGTTGGAAAAGACAGTGGTACATTGTATGCCATGAAGGTCTTGAAGAAAGCAACATTAAAAAGTATATTAATATGATATTAAATTTTCTAAATTTCTACATGTTTGTTTTGTTTATTAATTACTTATTTTTTATTCCTTTTAGTTCGTGACAGAGAGAGAACTCAAATGGAGAGAAATATATTAGTGGATGTGGAACATCCGTTCATTGTCAGACTGCATTATGCATTTCAAACAGAAGGAAAGTTATATTTAATTCTTGATTTCCTAAGAGGAGGTGACCTTTTCTCGAGATTATCCAAAGAGGTAGTTCTTATCAGACAATTTGTATTATTGAAAAAGTATGAAAAAAAGCATAATGTTATCTATCACGAATGAACTATTACGATAGATAATTGTCCAAATCAATATATATACATCTTGTATAATTTGTATTGGTATAATTAATGTTTTAGGTGATGTTTACAGAAGAAGATGTTAAATTCTATTTAGCTGAACTAGCGCTCGCTTTAGATCATATACACAGTCTTGGAGTTATTTATCGAGATCTCAAGCCTGAAAAGTTTGTATTGCTGACATTGATTATTTAATAAGCATTCGTTATCAGTATATTACATTAATCTCTCATGTATTTCTTACGTGATAGCATTTTGCTAGATACCGAAGGCCACATAGCTTTAACAGATTTTGGCTTGAGCAAACAGCCT
Organism: Dinoponera quadriceps; assembly: GCF_001313825.1. Lineage (NCBI taxonomy): Eukaryota > Metazoa > Arthropoda > Insecta > Hymenoptera > Formicidae > Dinoponera > Dinoponera quadriceps. The sequence continues at coordinate 220,365 of NW_014554606.1, read as the reverse complement.
TTGGACGATTCATACACGTACTCATTTTGCGGCACTGTTGAATATATGGCACCTGAAGTCGTCAACAGAAAAGGACATTCCTTTACGGCAGACTGGTGGAGCTTTGGTGTTTTAATGGTCAGATTTTACATGTTCATTCAGAAACGCAAGGAAGATTACGCGATAACAATGGACTGTAAATAAGAATTTAAATATTACTTTCGATGCTTTTCCCAGTTTGAAATGCTGACAGGCGCACTCCCATTTCAAGGCGCAAATCGTCAAGAGACAATGGCGCAAATTTTGAAAGCCAAGCTCGGAATGCCGCACAATATTTCAACAGAGGCGCAGGCACTTCTGAGGGTATTATTTAAGAGAACCCCATCAAACCGTCTTGGCTCGGGTAATGTAACACTTGTATCATATATTATAATACATGCAACAATAAATTTAAAATTGTGCACGTATGTGCGCGCATGATGCACACGCAAATAGTTGTCCTTATTTCAACATTTCCTCACTTTTAGGTGGCGTGCAAGAAATTAAAAACCATATTTTCTTTGCTACTATCGATTGGGATGCTCTTTATAAGAAGGAGATACGACCACCGTTTAAACCAGCTGTTAGTCAGGAGGACGACGCGACCGCCTTTGACAGTGAATTTACCTGTAAAACACCTAAAGGTGATCGCTTCTTCTTAAAGACGGAAGAGAAAGAAAGAACAATGTAGTAGATACAAATCAATAATAATTCGGCGAATCCCGTCTTTCGCGCAGATTTATGCGCACGGTGCCTTTATCGGAGATGTTTCTTTCAGATTCTCCGGGAATACCGCCGAGCGCGAACGCCCACGAATTATTTCGCGGATTCAGCTTCGTAGCACCGTGCCTGCTCGCGGACGCCGAACACACCCAGTCTCTGGACTGTAAAAATTGCGACAGCACTGCTTTTCCATCTTACGTTAATCCCGTCAAAAGCATCAGCGCAACTTTGCCGTCGTATGTCAATCCCGCTTCTATAACGGATGAGTACGAATTTAAGCATGAAATTGGCAAAGGAAGTTACAGCGTAGTTTACCTAGCCATCCATTTAGCATCCAAGATGGAGTATGCTGTGAAGGTAATCAGCCCTTTCTTTTCTTTTCATTTTTTTTTTTCATGTACATCTGGATGTACAAAGTTGCCCGTGAGCAAGAACGCATCCTCTAAACGTACGTGCAGAGTAGTGAGAGGAGAGAATTTTCTATAAATCGCTAAACTCTCCTGCGAAAAAACAGGTGATTGACAAAATGAAACGAGACCCGACGGAGGAGATAGAAATTCTCTTACGGTACGGCAGGCATCCCCACATCGTAACATTGAGATCTGTCCACGAGGACGATAAGCGGGTGTATCTCGTATTGGAGCTTCTGCGTGGCGGCGAGCTCCTCGATCGCTTGCTACAGAGACGAAATTTTACGGAGCGGGAAGCCGCCGAAGTGATTTACACCATCACCAGTGTCGTGCATTATCTTCACGAGAACGGGGTAAGCGTAATTTCCAGCGTGATACACATTTTGCGACACGCAGTCTGTGCATCTTTGCGCGTTTTATCCGCGATAAAAATGTCGTCGTTAAAAATATCCTTGCGTTGAAAAAGGGAAAAAAAAATATCAACAGGTGGTTCATAGAGACTTGAAGCCGTCGAACATCCTGTACGCGAAACCTGGCGGAGATCCAACGACGCTCTGCATATGTGATCTCGGCTTTGCGAAGCAATTACGGGCGGAAAATGGTTTGCTGATGACACCGTGCTACACCGCGAATTTCGTGGCGCCGGAAGTGTTGAAACGCCAGGGATACGACGCGGCGTGCGATATTTGGTCGCTCGGAGTCCTGCTGTACATCATGTTGGCCGGGTAACGAAAAGCTTCGTGGCAACTAATTGTTGTGCACGATCAATCGTGGCTAGAGAATATTTTACTTTATCGCGCTATTTTACCACGCTTTTTCAGGTACACGCCTTTCCGTAACAGCCCGGGAGACAGCGCGAGCGATATATTAGACCGCATCGGGCCGGGATACATAGATGTGGAAAGCGGAATATGGTGTCACATCTCAGGCGAAGCTAAAGAACTAGTCAAACGAATGTTGCACGTGGACCCCAATCGAAGGCCTACCGCGGCCCTCATCTTGAAATATCCGTGGATTATGAATCGGCACCGCATCCCGCAAAAAGTATTACCGGACGTCATCGAGGATCCGCACAATCTGAAGGTAATGTATTCATTACAGCGGTTTATTCGCGATAAATCGGCTGATGCACAGCAATTGCGACGAGTCAACACAGTGTGTTGCGTTTCAGATGGCAGTGGCAGCGACGTACAGAGCAATGTCGAGCAATCCAAGATCGCCGCACATTGGTCCTGTGATCATGTCGGAATTGGCACGTCGTAGAACACAAGGCAAACCCACCGGTCCCACTGCTGTTTAAATTTGATATACAAGAATATATATATGACGACAGATTTCAGCTTTATCCCGAAATTTGCCGATGCAAATGCATAGGATAACAAAGTCGTTTCAAGTACAAGCGGAAGTAGTTTAGGGAAAGATGTCCGTTGATTACCTTAATATCGTTATAGAGAGTGTGTGACGGAACAGTGTGATGACAGCGAGTCAAATGTGATATTTATTTATAGTTTTTGATTGCGTTTAATGTACAGAGCCATACGTGCAGAAGCATGTGCGGGCATGCATGCTTCGCGTAACACGTACATAAATACAGAGACATGTGTGCGCCTACATTTATCACGTGTTGCCATGGAGTGGAAGCAGGGTGCAAATAATTCCGATCAATAACAATCGGAATGTTGTATTTTGATTCCTTTAGATTTCGGATTCATTTTTTTTTACATTGAGTCATTATATTTCTCATCGCAGATTTATAGTGTGACAGATATGTTCGAAGTAATCACGTCGAGAAATAAGATCAAGTAAGATTCAATGATTTAAATATTGGAAAAAAAACGGAAAAAAAGAGAATTGATTGTATTACGCGTAGTATTTTATCCGTGCAATGTAACTTGAACTCATTTTTTAACTAAATGTATACCGAATAAATGTCTTATATTTCCGCCTAAATTTGTAATTGTAATTTTAAGCAGTTTGCGAGAAATCTTCGTGCGCACTCGAGGATAAAATTATTGTCGTACAACTTACTTCTTGTTGAATCATACTACTTATATATATAAAAGTTAACCTGACTTGTTCATATTATTTGAAAAATAAAAATCTGCCTGAGACATGCCATTGAATCGTATCACGATCTCGATTTGTTAACGGAAATCGAGGATGGTTATTTTGAGGGGAGTATTTTGAGAAATATTGAAATTGATAAGACGCAACGCTCAAAATGAGATCTTAAATGTCGAAACGCGATTTAACGGAATCTTTACGCTCTTTAACGATTTTGCGGTAAATCTTCAAGTGGTTTGAGTCGCGGCTAAATTGGTTCGAGTCTCGTCTAAAGACGTAAAAATTAGTTCTGAAGGCTCCGCTAAGAGCCGCCACCGTTTTCAATGAAGATCCGAGATCGGGTAGTGTGCCTCAACAATAGATCAGGCGTCATTTTTCTCCCGAATAAAACGACTCAACGGGTAAATCAGACAACGGATGCAATGTAAATCCTCCATTAGCGTGTCGTGTCTCCATCTCGGTTGACACGTTGTGTATATAAATTTCTATATTTATTAATATATTTATCGATACAATCACAATCCCGGTATCTGGTTTTATATCTCGCGTATTTATGCATCCGCCGATTCATTGTCCACATTAGATTTTATTTGAATCTTGTGTCTAATATCACTCGCATTTTGCTTTGCAGCTGCGATCGTTTGTTATCTCTAGGAAATATAAAGGTAACGAACGTTATTTCCTCGTGTATACTCGAGTACACTCGACAATGTTGATTAGTTAGTATTCCGGCTGTGTCGTTTACATTGTTACAACGCGATTGACACGATTACTTCAATTGTCCGTGTTCGTTATTGCGTAGTTAGGATCGAATTGCTAATATTGAACCTGCCAATCGTGAGAAAACGTCGGTAATAATCGATAACCTTAACATAATCTGGCGCATGTAACGAATGTTAATTTTACATTGCGGTGATATATTCGTTGAGAGAAATATTAAATATTTTTCGTCATTCACTGCACATGAAGAATAATCTCAATTGAGCGTTTTGACATCGCATGCTTATTATATTCTCGTCACCGGCATTTTGAAATGAGTAGTTTTGGACTGTCGGCATTTTAATCGCGATGTTCGCACAGTACTTTAGGACATTAAAGATAGGTATGCGGGACCCACAATTTTCACCTCATGATATAATATAATATAACAATTTTGATTGACCCAACGATATAACAAAGAAATAATATACGTTAAGAACAAACTTAGTCACTTAAAAACTCCTAATTTGGTTAAGAATGAAAAGTGTTTGATCAATTTTCAGGTTGCCTCAGCATGATTCATAAAGGACCACGTCCGTTGGTACTGTGCGGTCCTTCCGGCAGTGGGAAAAGTACTTTAATAAAGCGGCTGTTCGACGAATATCCTGATACCTTCAAATTCTCGGTTTCCCACACGACCAGAGCTCCTCGGCCTGGTGAAGAAAATGGTACTCATTACCACTTTACGGATAAAGAAAAGATGCAAGAACAAATCAAGAATGGTGAATTTATTGAATCTGCAACATTCAGTGGGAATTTATATGGGACTAGGTATAAGAGGAAAATCGATGCGAATATTATAAGTATTATTATAATACTATGATGTGTACATATGTAATTCCATTCTGTATTCCATTCCATATTACAGTAAACGAGCAGTTGAAGATGTGCGAAGCCTAGGAAAGGTATGTGTGTTAGACATTGACATACAAGGAGTGAAACAAATCAAACGCACTTCTCATCTTGATCCCCTTTATGTATTTGTAAAACCACCGTCCATTGCGGAGTTGGAGCGACGATTAAAGTTTAGAAACACAGAAACTGAGGAATCATTGGAACGCAGATTATCAGTTGCCAAAGCCGAAATGGAATATGGTATGTTTCAATTGACATTATAGGAAACATTGTAATATTCTTAATGTTGCAATAACTTTTACTTTCTTACAGGCGAGACACCAGGTAACTTTGATATTATCATAGAAAATGACGATTTGGAAAAAGCATATGAAACTTTACGCAGCTTTATACGTGTTCGTCTTCATCCACATTGTAAGACAGGTGATTCAAACGCGTCTCTACTTTAAAGTATCTCATATCTTATTTTCTTATTGTAACATGAAAATATTTTTATCACAAACATCTACACTGTGATTGCATGAGTGATGATATGGTTATCAGAGCTGCGTATGCGATAATCTGCGTATACGAAGAAAACTGTACATTTCTTACGCGATAGATAAAAGCATGTTATCTATATCGAATAACATTTTCCAGACGAGACGAGTTAATCGAAACTCGAAATTCAATGGATCCTTGGATTATTCTCGTTGCGAATCTGGACACGGCACATGATCGATTACGTTTCTCGACAATGTGTATCGGTTTACTGGAGCGCATAATCACAATCATTGATATCTGTCTTCTCATTCTGTCTCGATCATACTTGTCAAACTCGTCTTTCGTTGGCTTCAAAAAAAAGATTCTAACTCATTCGCACATATTCATATCTGTTGTATATTCTTCGTTCAAACAACACATAACGGGATAATCGTTGAATTCTTTTCCAACATTAACGTTGGTTACGACTGTTGCTTCGCATCGTGCGACATGGCGGGAGAATGTAGGAAGACTTTTTAGGATGTAACGTGTTAAGCTTAATACCGAATTAACCAAACGAAGTAAACATAATAACGTAGACGTAGTTAACTGAGACTATTCACCAAAAAAGGTTGTGTTCCAATAGAGTAGGCTACTTATCGAATATTCGAGGTACTTACCTTCGTGTTAAATATACAAAACGTGTAATATATAGTTTTTCTGATTTACATCACGGTAGTAATTAAATTTCATACGCGGACGCTCACACAGTACTTAGAATTAAGATCATAGAAAGGATCATACATACATTCCATCCGATATGTGGAATCTGTATTTACTGTCGATAAGAGCTTATTATTTTCTTATTAGAATTAGGATCGCAAAGAGAAGGAAGATGTTTCCGAAAATCTCCGAGTAAATACGCGCTTGCTCTATCATGTGTGAGATTTGAAGCATTTAACTGTTCATTTTATTTCTCGAGTTGTCTCTAGAATCGATATTTGGATATTACATACTCGCGAGATACATAATATGTATATATTTATATAAAGTCGCGAATATATCTCCAACTAATATATATAGAGAAGTGTCGAGATTGAAATGTTAGTCAGACATACGCGCGATGGACTAACTTGAATTCGCCCTTCTCCCTTTAGGTGTTATAAAAATGCCACATCATAGGGGGAAAAATGTCTTTAATTAAGATCAGCGTTAACGCCCTTTCAACTGACAAATCTTTGGTATGGGGGCCGCGGGGAAAGCCGTTTTATTGTAGCTACATGTATTATAGAGAATATATGATATTGTTGCATGTGTATATTAAATAATATATTTAATAAATAGAGTTTAAAGATATAGTGTGTACGACCTCTATTATCGTTATGAAATAAACGGCGAAAACGCGACACGAAGTTAATCGAATTAACACGTATAAATACGATCCCGCTGGACTGCGTTTTCGTTCGACAGTCGTCTCGTTACTTTCTATTGGACGACCGGATGATCGGCGGCCGAGCGATGCCGATGAGCGGTGTAATCTCGTTTGGGCAATTCACCGTGATGATGGCGGGTCTTGTGCCGCGGCAGCTCGCTCACTTGGATGGACGTCACTTTGACGTCGCGGCTGCCGTTGGCGATCTCTTCGCGGATGAGATTGTCGCCGTAATTCCGCGGTGTGGTGCTGTCGATCGCTTCCTTGCTCGGCTCGTCTAGCCGCGTGGTAGCCTTCCTGAGGAATGTGTATTTGATGATTTGGGGCCGCGGTTGGAAGATGTTCTCCAGAGGTAACGAGTCGATGGAGACGATCGGCGCGCCGCCGTTCAGCGCTTTCTCCAAGTGAGCGGGCCGTACTTTCACGTCACGCGCCTCCAAATTCCGTAACACCCCGAGACTCGGCTGTCTCGACGAGTCGTAATTAAGTCGGTTCACCTGATAACTACTATCGTCCTCCTTATTTTTCCGGCTCTCCCTGAAACGTACCTCCTCCGTCCTCCGAGGTATCTCCGACTGACCGACGCGGTCGAGGTATCTCTCGAGGGCGTTCCAGTTCTCAAGGTCTCGGGAGATCGCTCTTCTAACGAGCTTGGAGATTTCTCCGATATTCGCCGCCGGAGAGCTTCCGTCCTCCAGCAGTATCGAGCGTCGATCCTGGAAGGGCGCGAGATTGCGTCCCGCGACGACTTTCCGTTGTTCCTCGTCGTCCGCCGCGACGTACGACGACTCGTCGTCGTTCGAGACATCCGCGCTCTCGGCCGAGTACGCGAAACGTTCGGAGGGTACTTGAAAGCTTGTCTCCAACACGGTGCTCCGGTCGAAATAACGTTTCTCGTGATAAGCATCCTGAGCGTCTGGGTAATACGCCTCGTAAAATACAGGTCCTTTGTCCAAGTTGTAACTGTCGTACCTGCCGTCAAACGCAACGCACAATTGTATCGAACGATTATGTCGCATCTTTACGTACGTAAGACCGAGAGTTCGCGCGAGGAATATCGCGCTTTAGAGAATTGAAGTTCCAATAATAATAATAATACTCGCCTAGACGTTCTCGGATCCCACACGACCGCAGCAGCGACGACGTTGACGACGACGGATGATATATCTATGAATCAGACACACCTATATTTACGTTTCATAGCTTCGACCAAGGTGAGAATTGCGCACGTACCTAAACATATAGTTATCAGAATCGCTGCCAATGGCATGTATCTTCGGGAAGCCATGATTCTGCGATCGAGCAACGACTCGCGACTGAGCCTCTCTTCTTCCTCTTCTTCTTCTTCTCGGGACACGTAGATGCGTGTGCGCGTATTTTCGTAGATTCTTAAAATAAACCCCCGTTTCTCCTCGGAATGTCACTTTCGCGCTAACTCGCGCTAACTCGACCCGTTGTTTTCAAATAATTATGTATCGCGCGGACAGAAGGGTTCCGATCGATCGATGTCAGAGAAGGCACGAATAGCCCCTCTATTACGCTCAATTAATCAAACTCGAGCGCTGCGAATTGGAACAGCTGTTGATCGCGGTCGAATCATCGCGGCTAAATCCAGCATCGTCACGCGAGAACGCACGATATCGAGCCAATTGATCAGATACGAGGCACTCCGTCTTTAAAAAAAAAAGGACGGAGTAGCGAGCTTTGGTTAATTATCGACGAGAGCCGATAAACAGCGGATCGCCGGAAAACGAGCTGTCGCTCTATGTGGAAAAAAGAAAACCGATATACCATCTCCGCTGCGCAATATCACGGGCGAAATTTGCGGGCGTTTTCCGACGGCGGTCGATTGGCGAAATAGAGTTCGGCCAGGAACACGATCGCGCAGAGAAGCAAGCCGAGCGAGAGCCCGAGGAACGTCAGGGAGTAATGCTCCAGGGTTAATTTGATCCTCCTGCTGCTCTTCGCCATTTTTCTCCGCTGCTCGTCCGCATAGATCGGATACGTCATGTTCCTGTACCACAGCTCGACGAGGCCCGCCTCCTGCATTTGCAAGAGCAGGCTGTTGATTCTCTCCCGATACGGCGAGTGAAGTCGCACGACGTAGGACAATAAATTCATGGTCGAGCATTCTTCGACTATGTGAAGCAGCTCGTTGCCCTCCTCGTCGAAATACATGGACAGATTGTCCAGCTTGACCGACGCGTAACGGCCGAGGGCGGTTACGTTCCTGTCGAAGGCCACCAAGTCGTTGGTGGCCTTCGGGTAGGAAATCACCTCCAGCTTCTCTTTCAGCCTGTTGGCCAAGGTGGTGTTCTCCGTGAACGTGTTCTCCTTCAGGTTCTCGTACTTGGTGATTATCGTGAGATTGGAGTTAGCCACGTCCTCCAGAGTGGTCAGCTCGGGGTAATGAAAGGGGTTGCTCAAGCTGGACACCAGGCAGCTCTGATAGAGGCCGGTGACGATGAGGCCGAAGAAGAGGGTGCCGAAGAGAAGGGCTCGCTGAGCAGTCGTGCCGCCACCGGCGCTGTCCTCCTTCAACGGGTAGCACCACGTCTCGACGAGGTCGAAGCACGACAAGACGTAGGGATTTACTCTCGGCGGTGAGTCCGGTAAATGCCGCGACGTCGACGCCACGACGAGGCTCCTTATTGCCGGTCTCCTCTCAGCCATTAATGGCAGCAGGACAGCCTCCCGCCGGCGAAAGGAGAGGCTGTAGTAACTGATGAGAAACCACAGGACGGATACGAGGAGGTTGTACACCGCGAGGGTTGTCCACATATCGAACGTGAACGGCAATATCGGCATGTACGATTTCGGCAGGAAGCCGGCCGCGGGCGCGATCAGGCACAGCCGGTCGTCGTAGAGGCTGACGGTGAACTCGAACCTATGAAACTCCTTGTACGTTGTGACGAAGAAGCTGGTGACGATCAAGTCCGACTCGCCGTTCTCGACGTACCGAAGGGAGAGATGAAAGGGGTCCCCCTTGGAGGAGTCCGGTATCACCTCGATGAGGAATCTCGCCCCCATCGTCTCCTCCAGCAGGAACATCACGTCCGCGTCCAGCCTCCTGTACGCGGTGGCATTCTTCGTGTTCTCGTCGAACACGATGTCCATCATCAGAGAGTTAAACACGATCACGCGTATCGGATAACCGTTCAGGTTCTCGAGCCTGTCGTAAAGCTCCACGCGATCCCACCGGTCCAGCGGGCAAACCTTGCGCACCACGCCGTACTCGCTCCGTTGGTTCTTCTCGAACGGCAGGTACCTGCTCAAGCATCGAAACTCCTCCCGAACCGAGACAGTGACGATCCGGTGGACGCTGTAGCTCCTCCAAACTCTCTGGAAGATCTCTCGCAGCTCCGTCGAGACGGCCGCGGTGATGATGATCAGGTACTGATTGCTGGCCTTCCAGATGTGGCTCTGCTCGCGCACGAAGGAATTCAGGAGCTCGAGATCGTCGACGATCAAGATCCACGTGAGGTCCATGCGATTCTGCCACGCGCATTTCCGCGACAGGTTGCTCGTCGTGATCTTGTAGCTGACGATCGACTCGCTCGTCACGTACGCGGACACGAGGTCCACCAGGTCGGAGTGCGCGTTCAAGTACACGAGGGAGACCGTCGCCAGATTCGACACTCGTTGCTCGTCCCGAACGTAATTCAGAATGATCCGGAGATTTTCACTCTCCGCCCGGGTGGACGCGTCGCTCCTCACGATCGCGATCCTGCGTCTCGACGCGTTCCTCACGGCCGACGTCAACATCGACATCGATATTAATAAGCAAAGCGACGCCGCCGGTGACATTACGAGCAGTCGAAGACGGACGTTACTGCTGCTCGATTCACTTGATCGATAGCGGTAAAGGCCGCCTATTGAAAGGCGAAAATACGCGTCAACTTTATATAGATACCGGTGAACGCGCGGACGTAGTTAAGGATCGCGTGTCTCGATTAGATAGGAATCTCGCGCGTGTCCCTCTACGACGAGGCTAGATAAAAGCGTACGTCAAGCGAGGACGCGCCGTTTCAAGCTGCAATTTCATTGCATTCTCACGATCAGACGGCATATGCTGATCGTCACGTTAGATCGATGCCTTGTCGGGGAAACGGAAGAGCGCCGTAAATCATTCGTCTCGGCTCGGGAAACGTTAAAATCGAGTTTGCGAAGTGACGTGATCGCGTCGCGTTCCTCCCAGCAATTCGTCGGTGCACCTCTGCTCCCCGCCACTCAATCGATATTCAGCCACCGTGCGTCACAATGTTAACACCAGGAAGGTGATAATGGACATTGTTGCGGGAAATTGATAAATAAGCCGGTGAATCCTGCGCTCATCCGACGGACGTTCAAGTTGTTTTAGCAAGTAAGAAAACTGCAGACCGCGCGAGCTTCCGTTCGATTTTCCTCGGGATATTCCGTATCCCCTTTCCTGCACGCGTTGATTTTTATACCGTGATTTGCAGGAGAGAGAGAGAGAGATAGAGAGCGTTTACGTGCGGCTGATAAAGATAAACGCGAAGAACAAACGTGAAGATACACAAGCGAGCGAGAGAACGATTAAAACCGACCAAGTGACTTCAACTCTTCGCGTTAGACCTGCGCGATTCCGCTCACCTTCTACCTGGAAACGTCGTTTCGTTGCTGCTTTATATTCTCCTCTCTCCTACTTTCTAATGTTTACCCCGAATAAACGGAGGCAAACGTTTGCTTCCCCTCGTAAACGTCAGCCTCCCGACATGTCATTAAGTTAAAGGCTCGGTTGGCGAGCAACGATTTGCACACCGACAAACACGGTCGTCGGAGAGAAAAAAGAGATAAGGTGTGCTAATATTATTAGAACTCACCCCGCATATCAAATATCGCGATGAGAACAACGGTGTTACCCACCTTCTACGATTCTTCGTTACCGCGCGTATTCGCCCTCGCTAATGACGATTCGTCGTGTAAAACGTCTTTACTCAGAACGATAATCCATTCCGGTGGAATCCTTTCTGCAGAAACGTTTCAGCGGAGAGGGAGGAGAAAAGGGACGAACGAGTCATGCGTACAGGAGCAACGATTAAGCGCTAATCGAGAATGACGGATGATTTACGCTGACGGCAGGTGGATTTACCTTTATCCGGTCGTTTATCGAGCCACAATCTGGAGAGTCGATCTCACGATTGAAGATACACGCGAGCCCAACGTGACTGAGTGAGAAAGAAGATAACGCGCGGTAAGGGTAACACGATAAGGGTGAGCGATGTTGACCAATTAGCGTACGTTGCGTGACGCACGTACAATGAACAGGAATGCGACGATGAGGAATTTCGGCAGATCCAGTGTAAATAAGGGAGCACTCGCGTTGACGTTCGCAAAACATGGTATGTGATGTGTACCACATGTGTGTGTGTGTGTGTGTATAAATAAAAAATAAATATGTACATGTGTATGTAGGAGAGAAAACGCGCGAGCGATATTTTTACACGCGCGCTCTTGGTTTGCGTCAAAATCAAATTCACGATTATCGTATTTCCAGCCAACGCACGAACTCATCCTCGTAGCATCGCTGTTACTGCGCGTAATATCGGTAGCCGGTGATTGCCGATGGAGCCAGGCGGTCGGATTCTGGAGCGACGTCATCTGCTCGATGGAAAACTGCAAGACCGTGAATTTCCACCGTGTGCATGACCGGCAAAATTCCACTGTCGTGTCGCGATGCTTCGACGAACTGGTGCTCGTGGTCGCGCGGAAGTGCGAGATGACAATCCTATCGAGGGCTTACCGGTCCGGAGATGAATCCTTCATCGACGACGAAGACGCGGTGCGTGGCAGCGCGAACCGGTCGTCGATTTGGAGGATCACGTCCTCCGCGGACGCGCTCGTAACGCGGCCGATGATTAAAGGAATATCGCCACAGAACGACCAGAAAGATCCTCCGCATGAACGAAATACGTGGAACGTGCACGTGATTCTCGCGAGAGACGTTCGCTCCTTCCACCGGATCTTGCGGAACGAGATGTTCGAGTGGAATCCGCGAGATCGGTGTATCGTGCTGATCGTACATCGAAAGAAAGATCAAGGGGAACGGGGAAACGAGCCGGGTGTAAGTATCGAGGATATCCTCAGGACGCTATGGTACGAACGTAAGGTCTACAACATCTTCGTCTCCGACGGAGTCCTCGTGAACGGCACGAGCCGAATCAATCGATTCGTGAGCACTTACAACCCGTTCGCCAAAGTCAACGATTCTGGTTCGTAGATCGTGCATCCTGTATCGTGAATCGCGCGAATTCACGAAGCTCGTCATCGTGTTCGCGCATCGATTATTAGTGCTGTCGGTATAATCCGGATATTTCAAAGGTAATACCTGCGGGTTAGGAATCTTTCGGGATCACCTGGATATCCGGGCACCGTTATTCACGGCATTGTTATCTCGGCAACCAAAAAATAGTAAAGAATAAGTAGTTGCGTAAGTCTGTAATACATTCGTTTATATTTCGTTGATAACATTTGTTTTAGTAATATTTAATAATAATATAATAACAATATTAAGAGATAACATTAAAGTGATAATAATAATGTTAATATTTACTTTTCATATTTAATGATATTTGTCAATATTTGTTAATACTCACGGATAATTCTCGGTATTTACGATTGCTGAATCTTAAAACATTGGACTGTCGCAGGCGTTTATGGCCGATGCTTATTTTCTTTGTAACATCCTAAAGGGCAGCTCCGATTGTTCTACTTTACTCTCAATAGTCAACTTTAATTCTTGTCCTACAGACCTTTTCGAATTGTTCAATTGTTTCGGTTTCACTTTTTTAGAACCAATTTGCATAATGCTAATCCTATCGCGCGGACAAGTCGACACTACCTTAATTAGGGTTAATTCTTTTGACTTTTTCTGCCAGTCGTTAAATTCTTTTAAAAGGATTTCTGCCGAAAATCTACCGCGTCTGTGCCGTTAGACCGACAATAAAATTATTATGTTTTTATTTATCTTGTTTGCGCGATCGCGTTTGCTGGTAAGCACGTATACGCATCTAGGCACGCTCGCAATATGTCCTTTTACATGTATTAAAAATACGTATTCTCGTTAAATAAATAAATAATTCCGAGGGATTGATCGAGTACCCGAGTAAACGAAATCGACAGCACTAGTATCGATTCGTACGGAAGATTCCATTAATGCAATCCCATTCCCTGGGCATGGTGCCATCGAATATCTCTAATCGGGCGAATTGATATCCGAATATTCGCGCGTCATGACTGCTGATTATTTAATAAATTGGTAACGATGTTCCAAAGTAGCGATCACGATATTAAAAAATGATGAATGGAAATTTTCCACATCATCACATGCAGGGGATGAGACCGTACAATAATCGAGTCTTCTGTACCTTCCGCATATCAATGCGGAGATGCGCGAATGATGCGTACTGAATTCGTTTGATTTTCAGCCTGGGGCGGGATCGATGTTGTGAGCGTAAACACGACGGCGCGTTCGTCGAATTTAACGTACCGCTGCACCAGAAATCTCAATGGATACGAGCTGAAAGTGGGTATATTTGAGGGAAACCACTCAATCGCGAATATGATGAGCAGCTCGGTTATGCAGCCGGTCAGCATGCAGTACGATTATTCCAATATTTTCAAAGGCTTCGACGAGACAATATTAGATATAGTGGCCAGACAGATGAATTTCACCGCGAAACGGGTACACCCGACGGACAACAGGTCGTTCGGTTACCAATTGCCCAACGGGACGTACATCGGTGCTATAGGTACTGATGTAACGCGTTTCTCCTTCCGTCTTTCCTCCTTTTGCGTTTTTCGACGAATATTTCGACGATACACAGCCGGGTTGCGCAGGTGACGTGGTGTACGGCAGAACGGACGTCTGCTTCGAGTCCTTCTTCGTGAAGAGGTACAGCCCCTACAAGAACATGCTGATCGAATTTACCGCACAGGTGGAGTTCGACAGAGTATGCGTGATTGTGCCGAAAGCGTCCAAGATACCCAAGTGGCTTCGAATATACCATTTCTTTCCGCTTTCGATTTGGATCTTCTCGATGCTGTCTCACGTCCTCACGTATATCACGTGGCACTTGTTGCAGGTCTTCAATCCACGAAGGTAAGCTCATGACGGTCTCTCGAATTGATCACGATTATTTTCGCCGCTTACTTTCAGAACCGGCAGGGTCAGTTTCCTCACGACCGTCTATCGGTCGTTTCTATTCAACTGCGGCTGCCCGCAGAAGTTACCGTACTCGAATGCCGAGAGGATATTACTGTCGGGCATCTTCCTCGGCAACATCACCATAGTCGGGTTCTTTAATGGTATGCTGTACAAGAGTTTCGCGAACGACATGTATTACCGGGACATCGACAGTCTCGAAGACCTGGAAGCCTCGGGATTGCCGATACTGTTCACCTCCTTCGGCGTGAGCGATATCTTCGGCCTTAAGAAGGACACGGACGCGACGCCGCTCATACAGAGCCTGAAACGGAAGCTGCAACACGGCTATAACGCTGTGATAAACGCGGCCTATTATCGCAACGTCTCGGGGCTGATGAGGAAACATCATTTCTCCATCTTGAACGAGGAGCTGGTCAACACGGACGGCTCGCCGATGCTTCATCTCGTTAAGGAATGTCCAGGTACGAATGTTGCAGCTCGAACGTTGTCGCTCTCGCACACGTGTTTTAACGACGCCACGTACGTACACGCTAGGTACGTACTATCTGTCCTATCTGCTGCCCAGGAATTCGATTCTACGCGAAAAGATAAATACGCTGATCGCTCGACTGAATCAAGCCGGCTTGCCGACTCTGTGGACCAGCCGCACCATTCAACGCACCGTCGTGAAAAAGAAGCTACTGGCCAAACGGCAGGAGAACAAAGCGGACCGTTTCGTGGCGTTCAGCTTGTCCGATCTGCAGACGTCCTTTTTCACCCTGCTAGTAGGACTGTCGCTGTCTACGATAGTGTTTTGCCACGAGAGAGGCTGGTTGAGAGCACTGTTGTCGCGTAGCGGGAAATCGAGTTCCGAGTCTAAACGTTAATCGTCACCCCGCGGTGTTTTCCTTTCCGCTTTTTATTTCGCCCGTAAAATTCCTTCCTGCGGTGAAGCGTGCGCGTAAATTTCCGGGACGATTCCCTGGTCAACGGTGGATATGCTACGAACTCGTGGTATGAGAAAGCAGAAAATATTCCCTCCTATTTCTCCCGAGTTCCCATTTCCCCGGCGCGATAAACGTTCCAATTTCTCCGGTTTACCGGTTGACACAGTTGAGCGAGATATCATGGTAAATAATACAACAGCGAGAGAAATTCAGCGCGGTGATTTAATTTACATTATACAATAGTTTTCACTACGAGAGGAACGATCGTCAATATTTTCTCACTGCTAGCGCGGACACTTGTGCGTGCAAAAACATGAAAAATACTTATTTTGCAAGCCGAGTGTGATCAAACGCTCACTATCGCGAGAAGTCTCGTCGAGACGAGAAGAATGTGGTGAAATAAAGGTGAAATTTTGCGCACGTTACTCTGCTTGTTCATAATCTTACGATGCTCGCGATGCTCATTAATGGCTAATAACGAGAGGCGAACGTCATTCGAAGTGGCGAGTACACACTTGATTCGTGATATTCAATGCGAGCAGATGCGCCAATACCGTGATGGACCATCCGTGTCCTGCGCGCAGGCTCTTTCGGAGCGTACAGAGGAAAAGCGTCGAGAGGGAGGAAGGATGCTCGTGGATTTTCGCCAGTAGCCAGTAGCGTGACTATCCATCGGTTAGATCCGCTCGTAGCGGTGTACTACGAGCTCTCTCTCTCTCTCTTTCTCTCTGTAACCTGTTGCCGGACGACGAATATCGGACGATGCGTTATTTGTCTGATCGTTAATCCCGCCGTAAGTGTGCGCATACATATGTGTTTGTCGTGCGATATCGAATTGCGGGATCGAACAATCCACGCTCGACACAACTTCACGCGAGACGCGCGTGTATTTCTCTACCGTTTCTTTTTTCCAGCTCTCCCTTTCCTTCCGTCAGAGCGAGCAAAGAAAGACAGCGGTTCCAAATCAGGCCAGGTAATTCGGCAGGAATTCCCAGGGATCGCTCGATCGACGAAAAACGTTGCATTTGTCTTAATTTCATTAATCTCTGACTCGGGCTGCAACGTGCATTCAACTTTGATTTCCGCGAACCGCTTCTCCCGTGATTTCAATGGGCGACGGCAGGGAAAAAGAGAAATTCGTGAATGCGTGTAAGGTCGACGCGGAGCGTAAGCGATAACGCGTTCCGTCGGCGAATCGTCCGTCGAAGACGCGAATATGTTCACCGAGTAGCGGGAATGGAACGAATCACGACGCAGTATCGTCGGTTCCACCGGATATATTCGAATACACCGCATCTCCGCTGATACATCTCTCCGAGACGG
The DNA here is from genome assembly GCF_001313825.1 of Dinoponera quadriceps. Lineage (NCBI taxonomy): Eukaryota > Metazoa > Arthropoda > Insecta > Hymenoptera > Formicidae > Dinoponera > Dinoponera quadriceps. The sequence goes on along the minus strand of NW_014554606.1, from coordinate 203,205 downwards.
TCTCGCGCGGGAAGTCGTCGATTATGTATCGTTTGCGGAATTACACGGACATTTTCCACCGGCTCAACATCACCGACGAGGACATCGATTACGTGAACAGTTTCGGCTTCGACGACCTGACCGATCGTGACGGCGGAAACTGCAATCGGATCTCCGGAAGCGGCGATGGCGAGCGGAGCACCCGAATCGTACAATTCACGACCTCTTGTTACTGCGACGGTGCGATTCGCGATCTCGCGACACAATACAAAAATTACCACGGCTACGCCGCTCTCATAGTGTGCTCCTTCGGCACGTTCACCAACGTGCTCAACATCATCGTCCTCACGAGGAGGGACACCAAAGTGACTCCCATAAATCGCATCCTGACGGGGCTCGCGACGGCGGACATGCTGGTGATGCTGGAATACGTACCTTTCGCGATTTACAAGTATCTGGTGCTACCGCAGCGCAGGATATTCCCGTACGGATGGGCCGTATTCGTGCTGTTTCACATGCACTTTACGCAGCTCCTTCACACGATCAGTATCGCTCTCACGCTCACTCTGGCCGTTTGGAGGTACATCGCTATCAGGTGAGTTTTTTTCGCTCTCGAGTATCGGCTCGATTTCGGCGGGGAAGTTCTCAGAAAAGGACTTTTACCTCCACGACGCACGTTAGGTTTCCACAGTATAATCACACTTGGTGCACCGGAAGGCGTTGCACGATCGCTCTTTCCTGCAGTTTCCTCGCGCCGTTTTTCACCTGCGCGCCTAGCTATTTCGTGTTTGGCGTAAGTAAACGGGAGGATCGTAAATTGAAAGATATCCCGTCCCGGGGAAGATCGGTAACCTTAACCTTTATTACGGCAGGTAAAGGCGCAGACCGTTTACGAGAATGGCACTACGGAGATATTGTACCACGTAGACGTTAATTACTCCGTCAACAAAGGCTTCCTGTATCAATTGAATTTTTGGATACTCGGCGTGATTGTTAAGCTTCTGCCGTGCGTCCTACTCACCGTCATTATCTGTTGGTTAATAAAAGCTCTTTACAGGTAAATTGAAATAGACGGCGATTTTGCTTATTGTCGTTTCGCTTTTCTATTCGTGCGTTACCTCTTTCACTTGTACGCACGCAACCCCGTTCCGTTCGTATCTCTTCAACACTCCCAATTTCGTTTGATTCAGGGCGAAAGGTAGGAAACAGATTTTGAAAAACTACAGTCATTGCGTCACGAAGGCCGGAAAATCCACCTCATCGTCGAGAAACTCCAACTTGGAGAGTCACGGCTTGTTTGATGCTAAGAAGGGAGGATACACGCGAAGAGTAAACAAATCTAACAAACGAACAGACAGAACAACGAGGATGCTCGTGGCGGTATTGTTGTTGTTTCTTGTAACGGAAATTCCCCAAGGTATTCTAGGTTTGCTTTCCGCGGCTCTGGGCGATTGTTTCTTTCGTAATTGTTACCACAAATTTGGAGAGCTGATGGATATCTTGGCGTTGTTAAACGGCAGCATAAATTTTATCTTGTATTGCTCCATGTCGCGGCAATTTCGCATGGTTTTCGGCCAGTTGTTTAAACCCCGGATCATGAACAAGTGGCCGACGATGAACCAGCAGCAAATCGAAGTACAAAGCACATATGTTTAATGGAAATTTGCAAGAGAGATTTTACAAAATTCTTTTCTTTTCTCTCCTTCTCTTTCTCTCTCTTTTTAATTGGCAGTCGTTTGTGGCAAATCGGGCTTTATCGGGTTTAATATACGATACAGTCTATGTTGTAATTGGTGAACAAGGTGTTAAGATGAATTCATCCGGAATAAAGAGAGTGTTGCGAAAAATCACAAGTTTTTATTTATACCGTTAGTATTGTAATACTGTCCCTTTTAGAACAATTGCGAATGAGCCCGTTAATAAAATTAGATATGTTGCATCTGAGAAACAAACAATTTGCGCACGTGATTCTTCTCTCGAAACTCTGTATACTTGATCTCATAGTTCCATCTTTATGTGACTTGTACAATCAGTGCGCTATATTTTACATGTGTACCTCCTAAAGCGTGTGAATAATAAATAAATGCAATATACGTCCTTAACTGTTGCTACATTGTACATATACGTTGCTCACTGTGTACGAAACAATAAACGTATAAAGTAATTTAATTGCGCATATATTTTATCTTAATTAATTTTGAAAGCGAGGTAACTTTCAAACCTCATCAGCACTCAATTGTCGCTCCTCGCTATTGTCCGTCGACGGCTCTTGGTTGGCTTTTGTTTCCTCGTGGTGCAATTTTTTGGATAACTTTTTCGCCATTTGTGACACCTGCACACCATAAAAGATATAGTTCATAAAATGTGACCTCGCAACACGCAAGTGCATCGAACCTAATGTTGCATGATTTTCAAGCTATCTACCTGTGTATCAACGTCGACAACGGCCATAATGTCGTTGAGCGCAATCAAAATTTCAGTGGCATTAGCTTGTTTACCGCGAGCGTCGAGTACCACGGCATAATTAATCAATATTAATGGGTCCTGAGGAGCTAAAGCATGAGCTTTCGTCAAGGACCTCTCGGCACCCTCCAAATCATCTAGGCGTTTTAAAGCCACTGATAAAGAGGATAAATGATTAAAACTTGCAAACTTTAAACCATAAAATACGCAAATATTTCTGTAAAACTTGACATCTTTCATCTTGCAATGTTAGGACTGACTTGTCGATACGAGAACTCAAGAGAGAGCTTTTGTAAGTTCGTTGTTTACTCACAACCCAATAACAAATACGGCGTAGGATTCTTTGGTTCGGCGCTAACTGCGGCGCATAAGTAAACCGCAGCGGATGCAGGCTGCCCGGTGGTGAGGAAAACGATTCCCAGATTGCACGACGGAATGCAAGATAACGGACACAAATAATGGGCTCGTTTCAAAGAGCTAATAGCCTGCGAAGCATTGAAAAAGAATGCCATTATTTCGCACTCTTTCTCTTGTTTTCCTCTCTCTCAATTTCACACATAATGGGCGATAAAAAATTTCCTCATGATAGAATGGACGGGCGTTACTTTCAGCAGTAAAAAAACACACACGGTTTCGGTTCTACAATAAACTCTGCTTCGTACAAAGCGCGACGCTAATTGAATCGCGACAATAATAATTTCACGTTTCTACATATATTTCCGGCACTGTCTCGTCTTACACACTCATGTCTCGAAAAACAGGAATATACGATATTATAATGTAACGATGAAATACCACGGTTTTTCATTTCACCCCGGCCAAGTATTATCCTGAGAGACATCTCCCGTCTCTTTTCTTTTATTCGTGACATCTTGTTCGACTATTTGAAGTCTTGAAAACAAATTACAAACATGCTCCTCGTATATGCTGCATTTCCGAAAACTCAAATTGTGAAACGCAATGCGAAATAACATGGTGCGATATTCTATATTAAAGCATTGAATCGGGTGTTATTAACTGTATCGGATTATAAAACTTTTTTAAATACTAGATCTGATATTGGATTAAACGCTGCTATATTCATTATGGACTATTCGGTTAAAATTGCATTAATTCGCTAATGAGAAAATACATGGTAATTGTTTCAAGCATATCTCCATATATGCGTACACGAGAGATAAACGAGACCTTCCTATTTTGTACGATAATAAGCTGTCCAAAGCATCTTACCGACTGGGAGGAAGCTACTTCTTTTCTATTAACGGGTATTATTCCAAATTAAGTCCGAAATTAAGTCTGAAATGGCATTTGTTAACTTTGAAATAACATTCCGAAATTGCGCTTTATCAAGCATGTTGAAATTATTAGCCTAAGCGCGTAGTGCCTGACGGTGCTCTCCGAGGAAAATTGAAGGAAAGGAAAAGAAAGAATGGACAGACTTACCGCGACGTATTTTTGTTTCCCATAAAGGCACATGCCAATGTTATTCCAAAGCACTGAAGACTCTGGAATGGTTTGCGCCGCGACTTTGTACTTTGATAATGCCACGTCGTACTCTCGATGATTCTGGAAAATGTAGCTGTTCAACAAAAAGCAACGAAACAAGTTTCACGCGCGCAAAGGCGCGAGAATCTCGCAATTAAAATCGGATTCAACGTAATACGTATGCTTTCCTAGCTATATCCACTTCCAAAGCGATAGAGGATGATATTACGGAAGTGAGATGAAAAGAGACAAAGAAAGAGAGAGAGAGAAATGTGAACGAGGAAAGAATGTTTTATTCTTTTTTTAAACTTTTAACTCATGCACCTGCATTATATAAGCCATGGGTAAAATTGCATTGACGCAATTAGACGAGTGAGCCAGTGCCGCTCCGAATTGCTGAAATGCTCGTTGCGTGTCTCCGATCCTAAGATACAAAAGACCCAATTCCGTCGCTGCATCGATGCTCTCGGAATTCCCGCTAAGCGTACGGGAAAAGGATCAAAGTTAATGCTAAAGGTTAAAATCGGGTCAAAAGGATAATACGGGGGATAAATTGTTCACGGTGAAATAAGAGACTACCGATAAATCAAAGTCAAAACAATATTCCTAAGGCCCTGAATAGCACACTCGCCTTCTCTCAAAGGTGCCTTTTTCACGACATTTTTTAGACCATGAAAGGATGAAAAATAACGTGATATTACTTACTTCAGAGCCGCTGTATAAGCTGTCCTAGCCTCTGGAATCATGTCATCTAAGAGATAGAGTTTCGCGAGAGCGAGATTGGGCAATTCGTTTTTCGTCAACTCGGCTGATCGTTTTAGATACTTTTTGGCCTCTTGCAACTGATTTAGCTTCACGTGAGCCTCGCCTAAACGTGAAATATTCTAAACGTTTGACAGGTTTCGGGAAACAGTGTCGTCCAACTTTGCTTCGCGACATTATTAAATGTCACGTGCGTCGGTATGCAAAGTGCAAAAGCCATTTCTATATCAAATATCAAATTGTAATACGCTTCCTGGAATATTTAGGTATCTAGATGCGCGCGTAACTCAACTAACTCGTGCAACGCGAGATGTACATATAGTGTGTCATGTATTGAGTTATAAATAACTTGCCAAGACCGTTATATATTTCCCAATCCGGTAGAACGGATATCTTCTCCGCCTCGATGTACGCGTCTATCGCTCGCTGATGACTTCCCATTATTAACCTGAGGAAAGCGTAAAATTATGAAGCGTGTGTTCGACTGACGTGTTCCAAACTGAGAGCGGCCGGCTTAGACCGCATTACTTACAACGATTTCGCTATCTGCTTAACATTATCGACGTTTGTCGAATTTACATTGTAAGCCGTTTGAAAGCAATCCAGTGAGTCTTGAATTTTACCCTCTTTTCTCAGAATTAAGCCCTGAGAGGATACAATAATTAAAAACGTCGACCGCACATAACGGAAGAAGTACATCGTTCCTGATTTACAAATTATCAGCAAACAAGAATTTGTGAGACTTCTCGAAAGAAACCGAACGCGGGTTTATCGAAACGTTTCCGAATTCGGATTTCGCGCGAACGATTACACATCTCGGACAGCACAATGTCCGAAGTTGGGAAGACGTCGTATGTCTCGATTTTGGATACTACGCTGCTATCTGGGATAATAACGACGACAAGTCGCAGCGATGGTATGCTCATCCACTTTCTTCTCGAAGCAAATCGATCGTATGACTGTCTCACCTTCAAATAATTTGCGTATTCATGACCATCCGATTTCGATAATTCTTGCTCGATAAGCAACTTGCAAGCGTTGTACTCGTGCCTCGTGTAATGTCGATGTAACAACCAATTGCGACTTTCGATAGCCGCTATGTCCGGAGCTGCGAACGGCAAACGGTAAGAGGAAGATCTCCGACGAAGATTGCGTTCTATTTGGGCGCTGTAAGCGTCATTCTATCTCCCCTTTGTCATGTAACAGGCAATAAAGATGGAATGGACGCTTACTTAATGGAACGCGTAAGCCCGAATCGAACGCGGCTGAAGAGCCTCGTATGCAATGCATGAGGTTGCATGCGATTATTGTAAATCGATCGATCGATCGCTCTCATCGGTCATTCGACCATCCATATTCAAGTTTCGCGATGAATTCGTGTATATACATGTATATATATTGACGCTGAATGCCCGAGAAAAGGTGACCTTAGTGTTTTCGATACCTCTTTTGCTTCTGTCGCTTCTCGCCCGTTGTACGATCGTGGTGGTTTCTTGTAATCGGCCGTTACGAATAATGTCGTTCGCCATTACGATAATTTAACTATCGGTAACTTTTTCACCTTTGTTTTTCGCGCCCTCGTGCTCGCACCGTATCATCACCGCTTAACCCTTCAACTTTAGCAAATCTTATGATGAGGAATGGAAAGGAAGAAAAAGCGAGAGAGAGAGAGAGAGAGAGAATTGTTGCCTCGTTCAATTACCATGGCAACCGATATAGGCCTGGTTGAATGCGGTTGAATATTGAAGGTTCGTTCGCACTTTACGTCAGTCGCGAACGAAACCGAGCGATAAAATGTCGCTAGTGTAGCGTGAGATGTCAAGCGCGGCAAGTGTGTCGCGATTTAACGTTTGCTGAAACATCGCGTGGCCCAGGACGGCTGGACGAGCGTCTGACGAGACTTGGGATACTGGCAAAAGTCGGTTATATGGCAATCGTGCGTCGAGTGTGTTGGAAATTTGCGGCACAAATGGGGCAGGAAGGAAAGTGAGGGGAAGAGAGAGAGAGAGAGAGGGACGATGCGCGTGGACGGCGATATCGCGATATTGCGACGGTGCTATCATATGCGATAACGGCCAGCTTATGTACCTGTTATCAGCAGCGCTCCAAGATGTAGGCGGACGCTATGCTGTAGCTTGCGCCGGAATCGTACGGGTCTAGTGCGGTGCACAAACGATATTCGTGACGATACTCGCTCTCGGAAAGCTTTGCGCATTCGAAGAAGAACCAATACGAGGTTCGTGCGTTCGTAGCGAGAGAGACACGATAATGCGGGACCGACGTCAACCGGAGCGGTCGTCCATGGCCGGTTAAGTTAGGTTATCTTGTCAAGTATGACGTTGAGAGAATCATGAATATCGCTTATCGCCTTTCCTCGACACCTGTTAACATCTGAATCTTCGCCTCGCGCGTCCTCGTACCTCGGCCGATGGTAGGGCTAGTGCGTACAACGCGCGAGCCCAGCTTCTCTACGTTTTCCGCGCGTTTTTCGTCATTTAATGCGTCGCCGAGCCAATAATTAAGCAAACTACATACCTTTGTGTTGCGAGGCACGATTAGAACGGATCAACGCAGAATCGAAGGCACCGACTGAAATGTCCGTCTGGTAACCGCTATACAATGCTGATTTCATCTAGTGGAAGAGAGAAAGATTTATTGTAAATAATCACTTTAATTTATCTCTACGTGATATCATCTTTCAAATATCTACCTATAATTATGATATCATCTGTATTGCATGATCTTACAGGAGTCAACGTGCAGATGTAACGCCATAAGCAAGAGAGACCAAGTGCAAGATGAGTTGCTCGGTAGAACTACGTCAGCGTAGACAACAGGGGATTGTAGAGGATCCTCATAGGCTTGCTGCGATGATGAATAAATCTCAAAGACTCATATTAGGACTTTTAGTGCTGCTGCTGGTCGATATAATTTGGGTCTCTAGTTCTGAACTCACCAAGGTAAGATATTTCTTTCTACAGTCATTGTTTCTCTATGTGTACTTGAAATACTTGTTTTCTTTGTTCTACCATACATTACATCTCAATTTGCTTTCGCAACTGTAAAATATATTCTGTTTCAGTATATTTACAGAGAGGCAGCATTTGAAAAACCTTTTTTCAGCACATATGTGAGAACATCTATGTTTACACTTTATTTACTTGGCCTGTGCTTCTGGCCACCTTGGCGGGAACAGTGTAATAAGCCAGCAACATACATGGTACTTATTGAAATGTATAAATTTGATATCACGAGATACCACATGCATGCGTTTCCTCTTTTGCTACCTTTTTTTTTTTAATTTGTACGTATTTCTTGTAAACTTGTACACATGTATCTCGTTTTCCTTCAGTTCATAGATCCCAATGTCGAGGATGACAACTTTTATTCGGAAGCTAATACCAGCCTAGTAAGTGAAAGATATAATTGCAATTTTTTTTCCTATAACTTGTTTTAAATACATCAAAAGTAGCAACGATATGTAATATCGATTCACAACTGCTGATCAATAACAATTGTTTTATTCTGTTCTAGAGCGATCCAACATTTGTTCCGATAAAAACTCCGGATCACTGCGACCGTTCATCGGGTACGGAAAGTGACGATTCGTCTATACGTTCTGTAAGATTTAGTAAACTAGCGGAAGTGCGCCATATGTCAGAGAGTGATGCCACAGAAGCTCTATTGGCACGACTTAGTTACCAAGCCAGCGTTAGAGCCGGAGAACACGCGAGGCGGCAGGCTAACAAGTTCTCTGTTCAGAAAGTGGCCAAAATAGCCCTTATGTTTTGCCTGTTTGTACGTAACATAAAGTGAAAATTTACTTGAATAATATCGGTCTGCAATACACAGTCGGTCAGTTTATATACTGTCTTCTTCCAGTGGTTCATGGCAAATTACACGTACCAAATATCACTAGAGCAAACTGAAGCCAGAATCGTCACTGTATTATCTTCGACGTCTAGTTTATTCACTTTATTCCTCGCTGCCTTTTTCCCTAGTAACGGAGGGGATAAGTTTACGCTGTCCAAGTTAACCGCTGTAGTTATTAGCATCTTTGGACTAGTAAGTTGAAAGTTTAATATGCATCGATCGATACGACTATTCGAGGATTCCAGCTTACAAGCAAATTGTCCTTTTATCAATGCCAATAAACTCAGGAGGAATCTCTCAAGTTAATAATCCCTCCTATAAACCATTTTTTTTATATTTACAGATATTAGTCGGTCTTTCGGATTTAAGTGTAAAAAATAATAGCATGTCAACGGGCATAATACTAGCTCTAGTCAGTGCTTTTTTCTACGCCGCGTATATTGTATTTTTAAAGAGGAAAGTAGATCACGAGGACAAGATGGATATACCAATGTTCTTTGGCTTCGTGGGAATATTTAATTTAACGCTTTTATGGCCTTTATTTTTTATTCTTCATTACGGCCATTGGGAGGAATTCGAATGGCCCAATAGTCATCAGTGGACATTTTTAATTATAAACGGCCTGATTGGTACAGTCTTAGGCGAGGTTCTTTGGCTATGGTAATTTCAACAATGTGTCCATTCTTAGTATGTTATGATATATGATAACTTCATCGTAAAGTCATTGTATTTTCTTATATCCACAGGGGTTGTTTTTTGACATCGTCTCTTGTAGCAACATTAGCTGTAAGCCTGACAATGCCCATGTCAATGGTAGCCGATGTCCTCCTAAAGAAAGTCGAGTACCCCTGTATTTTCTACCTAGGCAGCATTCCAATGCTTTTGGCATTCCTGACAGTATCTCTTCTATCTTATTACGATAATTGGGATCCTGTTATGGATCTAATTAAACGATTTTACATTTGGATTTGCAGAAGAAACAACAGATCGACAAGGTGCGTAAATCAGACTACGATAGAATAATTATACAATTATGGAATATCTGACTGGATATTTTATTGTGTATTATGTGTAAAATATGGATTTTCAGGATCCCCGATCTTGAAGCGGAGCAAACGGAATCTTTGATAGGAATAGACAGCGGTGATCATGAAGCTTAGCGAGACAATAATGAGAGAGTCAAGAACACGGTAAAAACATCTCGTATTATATATACTATATATAATACGCGATACATATATTATGTATACATATATACATATACTTATTATGATAAGATATATATACATACGTGTACGTATATATGTCTCACCGCAATAAGAAAAAAGAAACTTGTAACTAAATAAGCACGCGTTTCTTGTATGCTCGTGTCGGCCGTGAATGCCTGTTTCTACTTAAGTCCCTCACAAGTCAGTATCAGATATATCGCGATAATCTAGATTTCACTTTCTTCAAACGCGTGTATCGCTTTATTTCGCGGTGAACATTACGATATAATGTAATATTACTGTCGGACAATAATCGTTGTTATTTAATTTACAACACACACAATTGATATTATTTAAATGTTCTTCACGCATCTCTAAAACTACCTCTTTGCAATTTTTCACCAATTTATTTCGCAAGCAAAAAACTGATTACATAACAGCGCTACCAAGATATTTGTTGGATAAGAATTCGTTGTTTTTCTCCTTGAGAATATGCACAACTTAGATTCTGTGTTGTTCCTTACGAAAGCGCGAATTCTGCAATTGAGTTTTTAAAAAGGCAAAAATCCAATGTCTCTTTATAAAATCTGTATATAGTATGTAATAAGAGAGTTGATTAAAAAATCAAAGAAATTCTCGGTATATAAGACTATACGTAATTTCATAAGCGGTAATGCTTTTTATGCTGTTAAAGCTTTACATATTATAACGCGCGCGTATGCGTGTTGATGATCAGTGAATGTATAACTTGTCGGAGACAAATGGCACTTCGCCTACACGCTTTAAGAAGCTTTCGTACGTGAGAAAGAGAGAGAGAAGAGAGAAGGGATCTTTTTTCAATGCGTTTCTGTACTTATTATTTCCAGTATTTCGCTAATTTTTCGCAAAGTATTGTAAAATAAGAATGAAATATAGTTACAATTAATAAGAATTGATGGGAAAGATGCTAGCGCTTTGGACCAATTAAAGATTCGACGATAGTAAAAGACATCATTGCGTGTAATACGCGTAGAGTAAGAAACCAGTGATATAAGGTGAAAGTTTTATATTCGGCGAGAACAATGATTCGAGCTACGTTACATTTTGAACGTCTAGTCAAGACACATCCATCAGCTTACTTCGCTAGTAGAATATAATTTTATGATTCAATCGCAAATTTGTGTGTGTGTGCGTGCGTGCGTGCGTGCGTGCGTGCGTGCGCGCGCGCGTGTGTGTGTGTGTGTGTGTTACAGTTTCTATTATATGCTGAATAATTTATATTTGTTCTTCTTTGCTTCGATTAATAATGCGCACAAGTTTCGCTGTGTTGTGTTCAGGTATCAACAAGGTATTAAGAGAAAAAGAGATGTAACATATTGATATGCGAAGTGAGACGTAAACTGTGTCTGTCAATTTCAAAAACTCGGAAATGTGGGGAAAAAAACATTAGTTATTCCAAAGAACGAACGTGTAATAAATAGTAATGAAAGACGCGCGTTTTTCTCGCATTGCAGTCGCGAAATTCATTCATATTCACACGCCTTATCCACGCGGCTTCGAAAGAGTCCGATCTTTGATAAATTAATACAACTCGACTGATCTCAGCTGAATTGAATGACACGTTATACTATATCATATTTTTATCACGAATGTTTCTCGACTTTGTAAAGAGATACGTTAGAAACTATGTATATAGAGATACTATATAGCATTGGGTGATTTGTAGAAGGGAGCCGAGTGGAAATCAGATCTTTCCAAAGGAAAGGAAGTGGAGAAAGAAAAAATAGAGAGAGAGAAAAAGAGAGAGAGAGAGAGAGAAATGACAGATTATCGTAATGATAGATTAACGATGTGATGTGATATATAACAATAAGCATGGTGCGCGCAAATATTTACTTTAGAATAGTATGATACAATCCGCTAAAAGATAGAATAATAATTGATTGTTCCTGCATAATGTTGCAACCAGACTTGAGGTTCCCCAGCGAACTTAACTCACCTATGTTGCGTGCATAGGAAGCTGCTTTTGGCCTTGAGTTATATCAATTTTAGAGATATCCGCCAACGTCCATTGAGACACCTCGATATTGGACGCGATCTCGTCGAAATTCCAAAAATTTGACGAAAAAAGTTTCGTCCTACGAAACTCAAGACTGGGCTATATAATCATATTTACTGTACATTCGGTGTAAATATTATATATTGTATTCTGAAATGTTAAAAACTTACAGTTGTATACATATTATACAAAGATNTATATATATATATATATGCGATAATAAAATATAATCGTTAATAATCATTTATATTATATCTGCTTCTGTGCCGCAATAGAGGGAAAGGAAGAGGATTTCGAGACAGTTGACTCACGACAAATAAAACAATTTATAATTCATACGACGTTCGCATTCAAGTCTCTCTCGATATCGAGGAAGCATGTGATGCAGACATGCGTATGCATATCGTGCCTCATAAATTATTTAGGCTAATGTATCAAGTGCTAATGCATCGAGGCTGACAATTTCATGAAGTAATATTGTCGTCGTACATTACGTTATACCGGGAATCTTGGTTTTCACAATTGTGCGTTTCTCGGTATGGTGCGCGACAACGATGCGGGTGCACTTGAATTGCATGTAAGAGGTAAATACTCGGAAAATTGACATCATAAGTAAAAACATTTATGCTGTCAATTTTAACGTATGGTCTCCCTTTTTCCAGTCAACGGACAAAATCTATTAGCTATCCCCGAAAAATGTAACGCCAGCACGTTACGGTAGGCATCGTGTTACAGAATCATCGTTTACGTCCAATAAGCAAGAAAACAATCGATTTTTTAATGTCACCCATGTTTTCCCACGAAATTAGACTCCCTTCCGATCCGTCTTGGCCTAAAATACCTTTACGTCATTTAACCGGTAACACTGGTGACATCATTAAACCTCCTTGTGTGGTTACTGTGATAGGAACTCACAGAAGAAATCATAATATTGCACAAACCATTACATATCAGTAAGTTTCTTGACATTTTTTATATATATTTATTATAAGTTGATTAAGTCTAGAAACATTACTTCTCCTGTATTCTCCATTTTCTTATTACAGATATCCCATGACAAGAATAAATAAAAAATATGAAACTGTCACGCATGTGTCGGAAAGATTGCCTGGCTGCGTCGATCCGCGTTTTAAAAGGTAATTTATATTCCAATTGATTACATGCTAAACCACCTGCTTTATGATGTTTGATTTCGCATGATGACAACGCAGTTTATAATGTAACACAGACAGGTGTCGCGACAGAAGGCTGAGAAGCCAGGTGAATTTTGCAATGCAAATCAAACGCAAGTGCATGTATCGCACGAATGTCAGAGCGGTGATGCGAAGCGTGAAGAAACTGCCGGCAATATCATCTCTACAATATCTGTACCGACCGATTCAAAGATGAGTACATCCAAGGAATTTGAAAACGGAAAAGGTCCATTTCACAATGATGAGTTTGCGTTGCGTTGCTCATTGACAAGATAGGAATTATAAATTTAATTGTTTTCCAGTTATCCAACGGCACAACACAAATAATATTATATCTGAGAGCAAGAATTGCGACGATGGATGCGTTTCTAACTTGACACGGGATAAAGAGAACATTAACTTAAACATTTGCGAGATTCCGTTCGGTCGGAATGATCATTATAAGAACTTTAATAGGGATTACGTGGGCGACGCGAGAGGTTGTGAAAACTCCTCGAATTTAAATATCGCGGAGAAATTGGGAAACTCGCAAATTCGCAAAGGCGATTCAAAGAGCAATCATACGTTGCAGCGTCGTTCTCATTCGGCGTTACTCGAGCGAAAAGTGTCGAGTGAAAAGACCGGGACAGCGGAAATATCTGAGAGTCATTGCTCGTGCGACAAAATGTTGCAACAATGTGCACAGGTTACAGGCAAGGAACGTCAGAAGAGTGACGAGAGCAAGGCGAAATTACGGCGCGAGGAGACGCGCTACAACTCGAACCGTAAGTCGGCGAATCCGACAAATCTGTCGCGAAAGGCCAAGTCGTTCCTTCGGAGGAGATCTCGTCTGGCGGCCACAGACTCCGACTGTACCCTCATGCTGCCCGGGCCCCGTCGCATCAAACGATACGAACGAACTCGCGATCCCTTGAGGGTAAGTCAATTGTCACGTCGGAGAAATTGGATGAACGGTACAATACGAATGAGATTCAATGCGTCGAGACGAGGTCGAATGAATCGGAACCGTCTGCTGGCGAATCTGCGAGCGGACAATCCGTTCGAGCAACCATCGCCCATTCCTCCAGAGACTCAAGAGCTATTGAACAAGAGTTATTGGGAGTATTACAAGAAGCTCAGACGTAAGGTCACGTCGGCTCGGCCAGATACCGCGCGCGAAGAAGACAACCGCGAGTCGCGGAGTCGCGCGAGTCTGCCCGCGTCTCGAACGTTGCAACAATGTTCCGTGTTCTCTTGCATGATCAATGATACATTGTAAGCGCAGAGAAACAAACGTGATACGTTGTTATTGTCAATTATACAATCTCGGATTTTTAATTAGATCGATAGAATTTGTTATCTCTCTCCTCCTTCTCCCCCCCCCCCCAGAGACGCGTCTGGAAAAGCATCTCGAGATCCAGCGCCTATCGGCGAGAGGTCGTTCTTGGTCGCGAATGGCGATACGGCAACGCGCGAAAACGTTTGTGAAACTTTCGGCGTATCATCGATGCGTGTGAAAAAGATTAATAAACGAAAGAAGATTGATGATCATGCGAGCAATGTTCGGTTGCTCGGTTTCAAAGCTATAGGTAAATTACAATCGGGTTGCGCGTGTAATAACGAAACGATGTTACTACAGCCCCGACGGTTCCTAAAGTGACGGAAAATAGTGATGCGAAATTCTTTCAGCGTTTCTCGTTGTCATGGTGTACGTTGTGATTATATTCCTGCCCATGATGTATGACTACTCGATGTTCGACGAGGAAGAACACGAAGACGACGAGGACGTGAGTTACATCGCGTTCATGCTCGAATATATCGCGTCGTCGTTCGAGGAAGCTTTTGACGAGGCTATCGATGTTCTGAATACCGTTTTCCTGCGCCTCAAGTAAGCTTCAATCGACAGTTATAATTTCGTAATTTGCAAACTCGCCAAATTCACCATTGGATGGAGTGTCGTACTACAGCCGCGGAAATTGCGCCAAACGTTCTTTAGCTTTGCGCGCTTTTCAGAGTTCGTACGGAAAATGTAACGACATTGCCTGAATTCGTGTTTAACGCGATGTACTTATATTTCACACTGTGTGTTCTTGTATCATTGTTTCGTGCAAACGTCCAGTCCCAATTACACACACGTTCCTATATATATTCTAATTTTTGTGATTTATGTATCTTCTCTATACTGAGTTCCTTATATTTTCTGATCGCACTTCTTATACAAGCATATTGTATACACGATTATATATTTGCGACTAAACTTTGGATTATCGTCAAACGACGTTGTATTATTGTTTCTTTTTTGTAAATAAATCGATAATACCGAGGATCGTTGGGTGTATCTTTCTTCCTTGACAAGTTTCGTTATACACATCTCATACCCAATGGGAGAATTAGTTTCTTAGTAATTTTCAGGTAAATATACTTATTAGGATAAATGCGATACAAGACTAATCGAAGAAAAACAACCTTTAATCTGTGTTTAATTGCATGTGTATGTGTGTATACGTGAGATCGTGTCAATTTAAAAATAACGAGTTGACTAATTTATCGTCGAGTCGTACTATTTGAAAATGAGAGATCTTACTTTTCAAGTAGTACGACTCGACGGTTGGTTGAATTTCATACACTTCAGTAATACTTTTGTCTTCATTTATTGATGAAAAATAAATGTTTCCTCCTAGCGTTAAAAACTACTGAAAACTCTTTCTCTCTCTCTCTCTCTCTCTCTCAATATTTGGCTCCAGAAGTCTGTATCTACTGAAAGCTGAAAACATTCAAGAGGATTAAAGCCAGCTTACTTTTCGTGCTGAATTGCTTGCTGGATGGAAATACCGCATTTTGATTGGTGAATCTATTTGTCATCCATTTTTGTAAATGCACCAATCAGGACGTATATCTATCCAGCAAACAATCCAGCACGAAAACAAGCATCGTGTACCACTGACTTTATATGGGCCTGTATCAACACGACCTCTACCGAGGAATCTATCGATAGGGAAGTAGAATTCAAAAACATCGAGAAGGCAATCGATTCTCTAACGAAGGAAGAACATCGATTTATCGTTTGAGTTGCCCCCCTCCCCCTTCTGGCTAATTGTATATCGCCACCGTCTGGTGAAAGAAGACGTTCTTTGAGTTCGGTCATTTTGCCCGGCGGCTTCGTTGAGGTTGTGTGCGACTCGACGCGCTTTACGCACGTGCGCACGTGTTCTGGGTAGTAGAATTCGTCTTCTCGAGGTCAGGAGTAGACTTGGCAGCAATTACGAGTACAGCTGCGAGCGAGGTGTTTTACATCAGCTAGTGGAAGAGAGAAAATTATGGCAGACTACGTGTTAGGCGGTGTAAAAGCTGCGGACGTGCCGCTGCCGGACGATGGGATGTCGGCCGAGCGTCTGTTCGCCGCTGGTGATGGTCTCACTTACAACGATTTCATCATTTTACCGGGTTACATAGATTTCGCAGCGGAGGAGGTCGATTTACTGTCACCATTAACCAGGAAAATTATGCTAAAAGCCCCGCTCATATCCTCTCCTATGGACACCGTTACCGAGTCCGACATGGCCATCGCGATGGCTCTCACTGGTGGAATCGGTATCATACATCATAATTGCACACCTGAGTATCAAGCCAATGAGGTGCACAAGGTATGAACGACAAAATTTTTCTCACCTCTTGTTCCTACAAATGTTTAACATAGGATATTTAATAAATATATCTGATAAAGGATGTTTAATAAATATATCTTGAAATGTTTATCTCCATTCATATTTGTTTCATTCACAGGTGAAGAAGTACAAGCATGGCTTTATCAGAGATCCGGTTGTCCTTGCACCACATCATACGGTCAAAGATGTCTTGAATGTGAAGGCTGAGCATGGTTTCAGTGGAGTACCCGTTACAGATACCGGCAAAGTCGGCGGTAAATTGTTAGGCATTGTCACGTCCAGGGATATCGACTTCCTCGAATGCTTGCCTAATTATCAACACAAAAGTCTTAGCTCAATTATGACAACTTTGGAGAATTTGATCACGGCACCAGCCGGTGTGACGCTGCAAGAGGCGAACGCCATCTTGGAGAAGTCCAAGAAGGGGAAGCTTCCCATTGTGAACGAGCGGGGAGAACTGGTGTCTCTGATGGCGAGGACTGACTTGAAGAAAAATCGTAATTATCCGAATGCCAGCAAGGACGAGAACAAACAGCTGTTGGTAGGAGCTGCCATAGGGACACGCAGCGCGGACAAGCAACGGCTGCATCAACTCGAAGCTGTCGGCGTGGATGTGGTGGTGTTGGATTCGTCCCAGGGTAATTCGATGTATCAGATCGAGATGATCAAGTATATCAAGTCGCAGTATCCGGATCTTCAAGTGATCGCGGGTAACGTCGTGACCACGATGCAAGCGAAGAATCTCATCGAGGCGGGGGCGGACGCGTTGCGCGTCGGTATGGGTTCCGGCTCGATCTGCATAACGCAGGAGGTAATGGCGGTAGGACGGCCACAGGCGACAGCTGTCTACAAGGTTTCCGAATACGCCAGGAAATTCGGCGTACCCGTCATAGCAGATGGCGGTATACAATCGATCGGACACATTATCAAGGGTCTTAGTTTAGGTGCCAGCACGGTGATGATGGGCTCTCTGTTGGCCGGGACGTCCGAGGCTCCGGGCGAGTATTTCTTCAGCGACGGGGTTCGTCTTAAAAAGTACAGGGGGATGGGCTCGTTGGAAGCCATGAATAGGAAGGACGCGAAGGGCTCGGCGATGGATAGGTATTTTCACAACGAAATGGACAAGCTGAAGGTAGCTCAAGGTGTTAGTGGCTCCATAGTGGACAAGGGCTCGGTGCTCAAGTTTCTACCTTACCTGACGTGCGGTATCAAGCACAGCTGTCAAGACATCGGCGCGAGGTCGCTCTCCACCTTGCGATCCATGATGTACAGCGGGGAACTGAAGTTTGAAAGAAGAACGCACTCGGCTCAACAAGAGGGCAACGTTCACAGCTTATTTTCCTACGAAAAGAGGTTGTTCTAATCACGCGATCGTAAAACACATGCGTCACACGAAAAGGTACCTGCATTTAATTCAACTGTACCGCTGCTGCTGTCAGAGTACGGTTGTTTCACATTCGCGAGAGATGGTGAAAAATCTCACATTATCCGTCATGTGTATACGGAATGAGTCACGACCTCGTATATTTGTACGCGAGATGAATCGTTTACCTCAGGATTGCTCTTAATCAATAAAGACAGGTGACAAAAGCGAACATTATTTACAAAAGTTTACACACAGAGTTCTTGTAAGTAATCACTGCGATTACTCTGATTATTCTGTTTCGTATATGTACTTATCTATATATATATATATATATATATATACACATATATATCTGGATATACACATATATATATATATCTTTATACAAGACACTTTTAAACTCGAATGTGGACATTATACATCTCAGCGAGCCATATATTGAAATCGTACAGATCAGTGAACGTTATGAATGCCGTTGAGTTATCCGACATATAAATATCGACGAATATCAACTCTTTTGTGACTAACCAGACAATTTTGCAAAGTGCGCGCGACTGCTATGTATCAATATATTTTAACATCGAGGAGGTTTAATTACCTACAAATTGGATATTAGAGTAAATACTAAGACCAAGGATCACACACTATTTTACTACATAATTTATGTAGTTTAATCTTTTTTGTTCTCTGATCAATTATAATGTTAATGCTTCTATAAGTGCCCTGTTCCTTGAATATTTCTTGAATGAAGAAGAAATCAAACATTAGCTTTGACGCAAGAATTTTTATCCGGAAATATTAACTTTCTCTGTATAGCGATATTATTTCGAAAAATAACGTTCTTTCTTCCAGAAGATCCTGCCGAAGCAATTGAGAATTGATTAACCATCTTTTAAAATGCTCGTCCATTCCTAAGACGATATACATTAGTATTTCGAGTAGTCTAACGTAGCTTATTGAGCTATATTTTTGTAAAATTCTTCAGTTTTTTTCTTTCGATATAGCAATTTCATACTAGAAATAATGATAAGTTATTTCCTGATAGTATTAAGTCGAATTTATCGAGACCTTTTTGTGCCCCCGATATTGTTTCGTAGCTGATATATTTTATACAGTATTGTTATATAATAAACTGTATATTCTGAATAAAAGTCAATTGGATGTTACAACATTTTATCCTTTATACGTTTGTTATTTCACATCATGCAGTGATGCCAATGGTGGCACCGAGCCACAACGCACACAAACGTCTGCGAGCGTGCGCAGTTTCAGCCGTCTTTGGCTGATTCGACGCGAGCCAACGTATCCACTGTCTCTCCCTTTCCAACAGCTATTGTTAACTACGGGGCGAAGGGGAGAGACAACGGATACGTTTGGCCGCGTTGAGTCAGTCGAAGACGACCGAAGCTGCGCACGCGACGCTTGTGTGCGTGTGGCTCAGTGCCATCATTGGCATCATTGGTGGGAGCTCTTGCACCTTGTCAGTGGTGCTGGGGCGATACAAGGCCGACAGGCTGCTTACCATCAGAATAGAAGGAAGAAAGGAACTCTAGCACTTACTAATTTAACCTCAATAATCTTCAGAACAAGATACTATTTGCATTTAAAGTAACAACAATCGGCAACAGCTAGTTTTGTAATCAACGTAAGTAGTTGAATTTTTGTCGTAATTACCCGAAAGCCCAGGACAGTTAGTCAAATCTGTTATTCCACGTAACCTCTTTTCGCACGTATGCTTAGTTTCAGATTATCTCGCGACATACGGGGAGTGTTGAAGAGATAAAATCTGGAGAAATAATTAGTACGCGTGATAAATATGCCTTCTTTGTGCGACACGGATATCGAAGATTTCGGAGAATTGATCACATCGTTAGAGCTAGTTCCCAAAGTAAGTAAACACTCGAAGGATGTCAGGATACGACGGATATTAAGAAAGCAGGAATCTCAGCAAGCACCGGAACCGTCTATCTTGTCGAGCATAATACCCGGTACGCAGACGATCTATGTGAAAACATGGGGTTGCACCCACAACAGTTCGGATACCGAATATATGGCTGGTCAACTTGCGGCGCAGGGTTACAATCTGACCGACGATAAGCTCAAAGCGAATCTGTGGATTTTGAATTCATGCACAGTCAAAAGTCCCGCGGAGGATCAGTTCAGAAATGAGATTGGGAATGGGAAGAAATTGGGCAAACATATCGTGGTCACAGGGTACGTATGTATGGTTACACTATTAACACATTGAGCGCCACATCATCTATATTTGGATGAGTTATTCATAGACAGGCTGCCAGTTTGTGACTGACGGTTTTATTTACTCACTTAGTAAAGAAATTTCAGCAAATATTTAACCTAATCGAGTGTAATGCTTAGCAATGTGTTAAGTAATTTGACTCTCTCTCTCTTTCTATGTGTGTGTGTTTACAGTAGTACACCAAATGACCAAGAAATTTAGTAGGGTTGACACAAGTGAATCCCGCATGACACTCAAAATGTTGATCGATAATTTACTATCTGTTAAGCATTTTACTTGTTTCGTTCAGATGCGTGCCACAAGGCGCTCCAAAGTCTTCCTTTCTCAAGGGACTGAGCATGATAGGTGTGCAACAGATTGATCGAGTGGTGGAGGTCGTGGAGGAGACATTGAAGGGTCACACGGTAAGATTTCTGCAGACGAAGAAGAATTCGACGGGTAAGAAGATTGGCGGCTCTACGTTAGATCTGCCGAAGATACGGAAGAATCCGCTGATCGAGATCATAGCTATCAGCACGGGCTGTCTGAATCAGTGCACCTACTGTAAGACGAGACACGCGCGAGGGCAGTTGGGAAGTTACCCGCCGGAGGAGATCATCGCACGGGCAGTGCGAGCGTTTGAGGAGGACGTCCGCGAGTTGTGGATCACATCGGAGGACACCGGCGCTTACGGCCGAGACATCGGCACCAATTTGCCGGAGCTACTGTGGCGGCTGATCGACGTGATCCCCGAGAATTGCATGATGCGCATCGGTATGACCAATCCGCCGTACATTCTGGAGCACCTCGATGAAATGGCCAAGATCCTGAAGCATCCTCGAGTCTACAGCTTCTTGCACATTCCGGTGCAGTCCGGCAGCGATCAGGTATTGGCGGACATGAAGCGCGAGTACACGCGCGCCGATTTCGAGCACGTGGTGAATTACCTGAGAGAGCGAGTGCCGGATCTTACCATCGCCACGGATATCATCTGCGGCTTTCCCAGTGAAACGGAAGAGGATTTCGAGGAGACATTGACACTCTGTAGAAAATACAAGTTCCCGAGTCTCTTTATCAATCAGTTCTTCCCCCGGCCTGGCACACCCGCCGCCAGGATGCCGAGAGTGCCCACGCAGCAAGTCAAGGCGAGGACGAAGAAGCTGACGGAATTGTTTTATTCCTACGAACCGTACGAAGAAGAGGTCGGTAAATTGTGTCACGTCCTGGTGACGGAGGTGGCGCACGACAAGCTACATTACGTGGGTCACAACAAATTCTACGGACAGGTGTTGCTACCCAAGAGAGAGGAGTATATGGGAACGATGATCTTGGTGAGGATTACCGAGGCAACCAAGTTCTCGATGAAGGGGGAACACGTAAAAGAACATCCCCCAAAATCCAGGATTTTTCCTCTATCGTTTCCGCCTCCGTCGCGAAGGATTCTAAAGGTCTCCGGAGAACCATGCGAGACGAAACCGCCGAGACACGTGACTGCGACGCTTTTGACGATCTTTCTCGCAGTGATGCTCAGAATGCTATGGAAATGCTTGCATTATTACGAACTTTTCTGATTAGATAATTCAATACGGCATTCCACATGTCGACTGGTGGAAATTCTGTGAAATAGGTCTTTCTTTCATATTTGAATCATAGACGCGTATGATCTCACGAAAAGATTTATTTAACGCAAACACGAATCTTGTAGATTTCGAATGAAATAAAAAATGCAAGTACGTGAAAGAAACGTTATACTTAATTAACAATAAGGAACGTACCCTGAACGGGCTTACAATGTTTGATTATCTTAACGCAGATATACACCAACATCTTTCGTAGAGACCCGTATACACTTGCGTTTTCTTAAATCGGTCCGACGCGTGAAATTTTCAATTGTAAAACAATATATAATCAAGAGTATTGAGCATTTTCGCATTTTTATTCTATCCTAGGCCAAATATACTAAAAATTCCTTATATTCTAGATATTAAAATACGCGTTCGTTTCTATAAAAATATCGGGATTTTTATAACTTATTGCATATTAACCATGTACTCTTTATTTGGTATCACCTCCTCGTTCCTCAAGATTTCTTCTCCCCCTTTTCCTTTAATACATAGCTTAGGTTAATAAAATGTGTACTGGGTTTCTGCCAGAGTATCTCCTGAGTATTAAGATAGTAAAAATCTACGGACAATTTTTTTAAAACACCGAATGGAATTGCTTTTACATGAATCGTCGAGACAAAAAAAGAAAAAAAAAATGATCGAATCTGCCAATTCATTCGTTCGCTACAATTCCATCGTTCCACTCAATTTCTTCATTAAAATGTAACAGTACTTTTTAATAACGCAGGTGAATCCAAAGATTGTATGAATTCCATACGCGATATAAATATATGTATATCAAATTACAAAAAAATCACATGCAACATATTCGAAGCTTTCGATTGAAATAACAAATAATCATATTTTTAGTTTTGATAATGATAAACAGTCGATCCCTCTTTCACTCAGATTATTTCGTGAATTTATCGTGATAATGCGTCGGCCTGGATGCTACACTTTTTTCGTGAAGGCGGCCACGGGATAATTCGACGAACATAAAAACGTTAAAACGTAGCGTATTGTAAGACACTGAATCGCGAAATTTTGCAACACCGAAAAAACGCAGAACAAAAAAATATGTATATATATATATTATTATCACGCTCGATTATTTACATGCAGTCTTTCTTCTCGCTTTCTCGCACGCATACAACGGTAAAGAAGAGACATTACAAACAACGAGACAAACGAGTGTTTCCTTCGAGCACGAACGCTTAGAGAGAGACACGGATTAAAAAATACACAAACAAAACTCAGACAAAATATGGCATCTCGAAGGTTTAGCACGGAAACGAAAGACGCCGAAGAAATATACTCGGCCCTTCTTCCTCCCTGTAACAATGTCAACTTGTTTTTTTTTAAGTATAGTATGGCAAACGCGTTATGACGCGAACTAATCTCATGGCACAAACGTGAAATCCCTTGTACCGGCTTCCGACGTCGAGTAATGCCGCGCGAAGATGACAACTTTTTCGTCGAACGAGTTTAATATCCGACAATGGCGCGACGACATTCCCTCCTTTGCCGATTGTTACCGTCTCTGCCTTCCATTTTTGCGACGTCGTTCTTACATTCTTACTTCTGTCGTTTCGTCTCCCTTAATCGCTTTTAGCGCTACGTACATTTGATAATACTTCTGGAGCGATTCTAATCGAATGAAACTACGGACGCGCGCAAATACGGAGTTAAATACTTCGTTAAGGTCGTTAAGGGTTTGCAAAGATTCTTGGTGCGCGAATGAGAATTGTTTGGTTCGCGCGCACCCTGATCGTCCTGACGATCGTTCTATTCAGCAGTTAATGTTTTACGAGGCGATTCCCGCGAGAGCGAGCGAGCGGCAACGGAACCATCTCTCTCTCCAGCTTCATTAAGGAGTCGAGCGCGCTCGGTAAAAAGCGGAATATCCGGGCGGCGCGCAAAGTGTTTCGCCGTTCCCTTAGCGGGTTTTACGACCGCTGCGCCTGCCTGCCTGCCTTTATGGTTTCTCATTTCTTTCTCCTCCTTCTTCTCCTTCCCCCTGTGTTCTTTGCAGGTACACTTTTACCTTTGATTTGTCTCTCGTTCTCTCCCTCTCATCGTTAAGAGGATCCGAACATTCGGTTGCACCGTCGCCGTCGCTCAAGGAGATTTAAGTGATACTTGAATACATTAGCCCGAGTGTCGATGGATTGGAGCAGATTAGGGCGTTCGCTGATTTTACGACGTCGAAAAATCCATTTACCGCTGCTGATCAGAATTTACGGCTACTAACTATGCGACTAACATGTTTACGCCACTCTGTAAGTAGTAATATACGCCGCTCGTTAAGGCACTTGAAGGCACGAAAGATGCACGTAGTATCGACAACCTTGGCACAACCGAATCCACTCCACTAATATTACCTAATTAATTATTAAATTACATTTGATTATATTTCGCGGCTCGCGACTTTTGATTCTCATTTACGATTTACTATACATACATCTCTGCGTCTATTCTATAATTTACATCTTCCTCGACTCTGTAGCTAGACTAGTTCTTCTGTCCCACGACGGATCGATGCGCGGACCACGTAGAGTCGCGGAATCTTTACAACCTCCGCAAATTCCGCTTGCTCTGCCTCGAGCCGACGATCAGACGTTTGTTGCGTTTCGTCGGTGTGCCTAGCTGGGGCGTAATGCACGGCCCTATGTGCGGTTTCGACGAGCAGGAAGTGCAGAATTCGATGGAGCAGCCTTGCCTCGTGCAGGTTCCCACGTTCTTCTTGTTATCCACATGGGAAGGAAACGAGCATTTCGGACACGGCAGCAGGTATTCACCATGCGCGAGCGTACGACTAGCCTGAAAAATTCAGAAGAAGAAATGATAATTAAACACCTTGCGTCAAGAATGTTAATGCACGAGAAAATCATTCCTTTCGCAGCTTCATTTCTCCCTTCATTTTGCATAAGTAATTTTCTAATAAACATTTTAAACGCTTGTTCGAAAAAATATGTCGAATTCTTACATGGTTCACAATGTTGCGGAAAGTTGTCTCGAGAGCGTGGTTCCTTACTTAATAAATAAATGAGCATGATAATTCACATATGGGCAATTTGTTTTAATCGTAGGTAAAAGGAAAGTCGGTAAAATTGTCGACATTTCTGCAATATTATCTACTGAACGTACAGGCTCGTGAATCCACGGTCGATAAGGTAGGAGTCGACTACGATCGACAACATTTGAATTCACGTTGCGAATTATCCTGCGCGTCGGTTCGCTGAAATGATCGGAGGAAAAACTTATTTCGAGCTTGAAAGATCCATAATCTCCGACTACATGTAGAAACTTTCAATTAACCGAGCAATCTTAGACTATAGAAAAGTTGTAATCCGCTCAGCGTGGTTTTTGTCGATGGCAAGCGACGAGAAGCGACACTTCTTATCTGTAAATCGTGATAATTAACAGGATTATACGAATCGGTGTGTGCACCGGCTCGCTAGCGGATGACTTATCGCGTTAACGCAGAGTGAAAGGTGCGACGAACCATGTCCTAACACACGGATTACGAGGCTCGAGTTATATCGTATGGACATCCTCCGGAAATGTGACTTTTAAATAAGACGTAAGGATTGGAATGCAACAAGTTTCGAAAGGGAGGAAAATTATATCCCACGATCTGTGGACGACATATGTGACGGATCAAGGAAGATGTTCTTCAAAATAACATCGTTATATTCGAAAAATATTTGGGAAGATTTCTCATATATATTTGCGCTATAGAGATTTCAAATAATAAGAATGTGACACATATCAGCGTTGAGCGAAGGATATTTGTAATTAGACTTATTATTATCGTTAATTTTACAGTTATTGTTATTGCTGCCAATGCGTAAATACGCATGACAGCACGCATAAAAAAGAACATACAAAGTACGTTCCATACAGTGGCAGTCGATACAACCGTTTTTCTCAGAACCTTTGATAAGCAGAACTATCGCGTATCTTTCATACTTGGAGTTTTGCACGTAGGCAGACTACGAGAGAAATGCGAGCGTGCGTTTCTCACTCTTGCCGGTCCGCTAATGTCAAAAGTATTTTTCGACGATTTCTCTAATAATTTTCACGAGAGAAGATGATAGGTAATAAACAACGAGTAGATAATAAAAAAAATAATATAAAAGACTCAATATATATATATATATATATATATGTATATAATAATGAGAAAAATATTTATGAATACAGAGGCGAGGATGAAATCGAGACGATCCACTGCTGATGAAAACACGCGTTCTTGTAATACTATTTTTACAACACCATGGCAAAGTCGGCCAATATTTACAGCGTTATCGTTACAACATTAATTTGGTCCGAACTTGATTTATAATGAAGAATAAGAGTAAATAATGCATAAACTTGCGGTATATACAGAATAGCACGAAACAAATCTATTGACGATAAAAGAGGTATATTCTGCGTTCCCGCCTTGTTTCGGTAGCGAAATAGTTATACAAACAGGCGAGCGTTGGCGGCAGAGTTAAAGCAGGCACCGAGAGCGCAACAATGTAGAAGCCGAGGGGCGCGCATGAATGCTCCGAGAAATGCTCGTCGCTACAAAGGGAACGTGACGGTCCCCATGTCTTCCGAGTGAGATGCGGTATAATTCCGACAAATCTTAACATTATTCTCTCGCGCGCATTCACGTCGCAGTGACGAACCGATCGAGAAGACGAAATATTGATCAGTGCAGTGTGCATGTGTGCCATGCGATCATACGGTAACGAGAGAGGAAAGGAGGAGAGAAATTGCAGCAATTGCTGGGGCGATTTTGTTATTGTTGATTAATTAAGAGTGCTTCGGAAAAAATAAGTCCAATAAATTTTCGAGCCAACACGATTTCAAAACGTAACGGCCGAAGTACAGAATGCTCCCCACTTGTGCACCTTCATTATATCTGAAAGTATGGTAGTCGCTGGGACTCGGTTGGGCACTCCTAAGCATACAATGTAGAAACTAGCCCGAGCAACTCGAGGCAATCCCTACGAAGGGACTTTTCCGAGAATGATCACCAACACCAGCGTTGCCTTCGAGATTCCTATGCATGGTGGCATTACTTTAATATTAATGTAGCCCTCACCGATGTTTTAAATTCCAAACGAAGGGACGATAAACACTGTAGAAGTGCGGGACAGGAAGTTGATCGTCAATTGTACCACCTCAACGTGCTGTCTCGAATAAACGTTGTGTGTAACTCGATATACTAACTATTCGGAATATTTTCAACAGCAAATAATTATTTTGCCCAACTGATCTTTCGTGAAAAACGCGATCTCGCTAGATTTAGCGTTTGCCGTTCAAGTGCAACAAACGACACGATGCAACTTCGTGCAAAAGCTAGCATTAAGAATAATAATTAAAAAAATTAAAAGCTCTTTTTATACATGTTTATCAATCTTGTCAGTGTGTTGTGAGATACGATTTCGGATATTCGTTATTTCACAAGAGCCGCCTTATAAATAGCCGTGAACTAATCTTTGGAACACACTCACAGCTCTAGCAACTTAATGAGGAAATGTAGAAACGATTGGTAGGGTCTCAGGCGTCCCAACGGGAGTGCCACAATGTAGCAGATGACCGGGGCAACTCCATATCTCCCACATGAAGGGTTCGTCGATCCCCACAAAGTGGACTTGCCTGGGTTTCGTAACCGACCGAATCAACAATCTTTCGTAGTCTTGGTAACGCCGAGAGAAATTTCCCATCGATTAGAAAGGTTTGACGACCGTTGTTATCATCGAACATATAAAAATCCGATTTACGAAATTTATTCGAAAAGTTGTATCTGTAGTTGAAACTAGATAGGAATCAAAAGCTTGTAAAAGTAACGCGGCAATATTTTGAATATTGCGGAAAATATGTTATTTTATAGCTTTTTGCAATTTTATAGACACAAACCAGCAACAATTACCCTCTTGATAAAAGTTGAAAAAATTCTACAACGTTAATGTAGCACCGAAGTTATGTCCCGGGAGGGGAGGAGTGAACAGTTGGTACTTTACAGAGTGTTGTACGTGTGTGCATCGTTGCAACAAAGTGTCGCGCGCGCGTGTGTGATGTCAGTGTAACAAAGCAGTCTTTGATATCAATCCCTTTCCCTCTGTTACCCACCCAGCGGCCGGATATAGAACGTCTCAGGAAACGTAGAAGTTGATAACGGTCCATGTGGCATAATGTTGATACTGAATAGCGTTGGCTCCCATACAAAGAAATGCTATACAAAAAAATGTTTACTCGAAAGTCGGGCCCCAACTGTGCACGCTTTTAATTCACATTGCTCCAATAATGGCTATTACACAACTTTTCACGTTTATTCGACCAACGTTCCAAAGAATAAAAAATCAATAAGCGTATAAACGATACATCAATTATACGACATTTTATACCTTTTCATTACTTTTCTATATTAAAAATTAATTGTTCGAAAATCGGGAGATCTCGCGTGGTCTTAACGTACGATGTAATGAGTAAACAATCACTTACGCGTTTGAAATTATATATTATATAATTTTATATCACGCGAGAGTTATTGCTTTTATCCAAAACACCTTGAAAGGTTTTCTTGATGAATGAACGACGAAGAGGAAACGCACGCTACTTATTTGGCGGGCTAATTTTACAGTGCGCTACGTTTCAACCGCGATAATCAATTAACGTGGACAACGATAAGCAGGCGAAGCCATTGAAACCGCACAGCATTAGCATTCTATTATTTCTCGCGTGGCCTGAAATTTCTAGAAAACAAAGGACAGTTTTCAAGAACCAAAAGAAAATTACGTAATTAATAGCGGCAATTTGTAATTTTTTTGTCTCACAATACCAAATACTTTCTTTTATCAATCACGCAGGTGGCACGCTTAGCGATTCTTCACTCGATTTGCTACGCGGGTAACATTTATTCGTCTTTCAAATGGTTCCCGATTGAAACGCGATAAAACGATCGCTGTAAAACTGATAACAATCAAACGACACGGAGTACATATTTAAATGTAGATTTTTTTTTACCAAGCCAGGTTAGACGAAAATAATCGAAATATGATTGATACTACATGTTCAAGGTTTGCGTGCAATATTTTAGGAGTCGACGATTGTGATGCTAATGAATTTCGTTATTCAACGAGACACAGCGGTGACAAATTCGGCAAAAAATTGTTATTGATCGAACGATACGATCGATCGAAGAGAGCAAGAGACGATGACTAAAATCGGAAAGCTAAAATTTTTAATGTGTGAAGAGTCAATCCGAAAGAACGAAAGTTCGAAAGTGTTTTTAGGAAATAACAGGTGCCAGCTGCTGTAATATTAATGAAGCAGCTGATTTTAAAACGATGTATGAAATAAATAAATGATCGAGCAAGATAAATTGTTCTGCGAAGGTTCACTCGAGGGCGCATTAATATGCTTCGGAGAATTTGTTTCGCAAAATGTCTCGGCAAAAAGTTTGAGGAACGACTAATCGCCTGAGCCGCGGAAACGGGTGTCTTGACAAATTCGGGCCATTTATTCGCGTCCTTTCGCCCATCCGATCGAATTAAGGTGTGGCCGTAATTTGATATTTCCATTAAGTATACTACGTATTGAATTACGGCGACTCCGATTCTCCGCCGAATTATCGCTCGGCCGACTAGATCTTTTCAAAGTACACACGCCGCGTTACCCCTCCCGTTTACAGTTCAACGAATCGGTCCTCTTGTTTCGAAAATTTTAATACATTTCGACACAGCAGCGTACCATGTTCTTCTCTGTTTCACAATGAAGATCAGATAGAACGGAAAAATATTCTAGTTTTCTAACGAGCGACTCTCGATAACCGAGATTGATGGAAGAAATACATCATATCGCAAGTATTCACGCGAATTCGTTTAATCAATTTGATGCAAAATGATGACCATCGGAATGAATGATAATAAGATAATAATTAATTAATAGAAAGGTTCATCGCGAAAGCGGCGCACAAGATCGGAAAAGATCGCGCGAATCGTTGCGACTTGTCGCGACAATATTTGCGCAAAGCATAAGGGGGGGGGGGGAACCAAGACGCGCGCAACCCTTTTTGCCCGCGAGTGCACATACGCCGCATTCTCCTCTCGTTCGGTTCCCGCGATCGCTCCCGTCGAGCCACACGCATCTCTTCGACAACGATCATTACTCTCGACAAAGAGAGTATACCCGGTACGTTACGAGCCATTGCGCGCAAAAATTGCCAATAGAGCGTTGGCACGGTGCAGGTGCCTTGGCCTTGTGACGTTGCCGCCTTTATGACTCCCCAATTATTCGATCGCGTCGCAAGAGTCGGATCGAAGACGACCTCGAAGGACGCTTGGAAGAAGTCGACGCGTCCGATTCGCGAGAAGAATTCGTTTCCCGGCGAATCTCGTCTACGAAAGCAGCTTTAATCGGGCAACTAGAATAAACGAGAACTAATTTCTATATAATTTCTATATAATTCATTTTGCGAGATTCCAGATGAAATCGCACGAGTCGTATCGAATACTGGTTTCGAGCCGGAATTTTCTTACTTGTCTGGTACAAAAAGGAATCGAAATATCAGAGTACAATTGCTCATTTATAATGGAAAAGAATAGACGAATAAAATAGAAAACCTGCTCGACTCGACTCTTGATCCGAAAGGAACAATAACCATTCAACGCCGTTAGGTCGCAGATATTTCAACAATAACGTGAAAACATTTATTTTCAAAGTTGACGTTTCGCTCCTCGAGAATTCAGGAAGGACGAGTCTCGGGTTTCGGTGCCAAAAGACCGAGGGTACTCGACACATCGGGGACAAAGACGTACGAGAGAATTTTACACGTGCAGATATAAGCACTTCAGTATGCAGGATCCTGAAGTTTTACGAAAGCCTTAGAGAATTTATTATCGGAAAGCAGTCGCCTAATGTAGTACGTCGTGTAATATATTTACCTCGAACAAAATAATTATGAATTCAAAATCAATAAAAAATCAGAAATTCGTCAAAATTTTAGAAACATTTACATGCATTCGCGTGCATAGCGAATTTATCCAACGGTTTCTCCGCACGTTTTCCATTTTACCTAAAATGTTGTACAACAATTGCGGCGTCGTCGATCTTGATTAATTATCCGACAAGTACCATTAAAATGCCTCACGTAAAAATATTATCCGGATAAAACGATGAAAATCCAAGGACGCGTTCATTATTTTTACTTTTCAAGTAAACACAAAGCGAAAGTTCCTATCCTTTCCTAATAGTATACGTCATTGCGAAAACTTTCTCGCGGTATCTGCGTGCTTACTTCGCCCTTAACTTCGACGGAGGGCCAAAGTGAAATTATTCGACAGGGTGGGGGTTGGCGGGGCGGTTCGTCGGGCGGACGCAGCATCACTCTTTGTGAAATTTCACGTTCGCGCGCAGATAGGTATAGGATATTCTCGAGAAAGAGAGAGAGCGAGCGATCTCAGACACAAACGCGTGTCTGCACGTATACACGCGAAGAGCGGGGTCGTTTGGTTTTGAAGTGGGCCAGAGGCCCGCCGGCAACGCACGTCAGATGTATCATTATCTCGGCCTCACTCTGTTGCTATGCAATTAGAGTCCGTTAATCGGGATCCCCACCACGAGAAGCTGAGCGCGCCTTTCGTGACGCCAATCCGCGAAGCGGAAGGGGGAGTATCCGCAAACCGAGGGAGGGAGTATCGATGCTGTTGAGGAAGAAAGAGAGGAAGCTGCGAGGGACGGAGATGAGAATGACTGCGAAGAGAAGACGAAGAGAGAATTGAGGGTGACGGAGACGGAATGCTGGACGAGGACGTCACGAGGGAGAGACAGAGCAAGAGAGGGAGAGAGGGAGAGAGACGGAGAGTGAGAGCTTAGAGGGAAATCCGCGCCCAGCGCTCAGACGAAGACGGCAACAACAACAATAACAACGGCAACACGTGGACGTGGAGACTCTCTCTAATCTCTTCTTCGCAGACTCCTCGGACTCTGTCGCTCTTGTTTCCAGCCCATTTGTCTCCGCGTTTCTACCGCCTTTTTTCTTTAACGTTGCCCTCTCGGCGAAACACTGAAATTCCATTTTGGCGGAAGAATTCCTTTATCTTTTGTGGTGTGATGAGACGCTTTTTGCGTTGTTCAAGGCACACCGTGGTCCAAATTAATGTTTAGCCATTTTCGCATTTTTTGCTGTAATTAACCCCCGATCGAAATCCGTCGGCAAAATGATCTCGAGGACCAAGAGAAAGTCGTTTCCTCGTCTTAACCTCTCGAATTATTACGGTAATTTCCGACGTAACTCCTCACTCGCTCACTTCTCGACAGCACATCGATACTTGGCGTGATCTTCTAATTCCGGCGCGTGTGTTTCTATCGTTATCCCTCACGGTGCAATACATGAAGGCGATTGCCAGTCGTATGGCTTCTTCCTCGACGTTCATTAAGATTTGCTCGGCCTTGAAGAATACTGCGCGCGCAGCATCCCGGCCGTCGACCACAGGACGCTTTCCGTTCATTCAATGCGGTCTTTTGTCGTTTTTCCGGTCGTTTCGGTGCGCTTTCTTGCCTTGTTGCAATTCCTGACCTGTCAGAGCATCACTTCAAAATTCCCGAATCTTTCGCAATTCTTTTTGTCGTTGGATTTCTTATTTTTCAAAACAAGAAATAAGCATTCGCTATTTTGACGCAAAGTGGCCCTGTATTAGCGATTTCGTAAAAATCATCGCAGACGAAATATTATAATTAATATTTTAAACGATTATAATTACGTTTAACTAATTATTACGCTTAATTATAACGATAAACTGAACTTTCCTACGCAACGATATTAATTTTAACAATGACTAATCACCGAATTTCTGAGCGCAACGTCATTCTAGTTTCCTGGAAGCGCAGGCTGATCTGGACTATGATCTATGCAGCACGTATCTTTGTTGGATTATTTTCCGAGAACCGCCAATTCCTACGTCATTCCCCAAAATCTGGTAAGACATCGTTAAGCGTACACACATTAAAGTGACGCACGTGAAAAACACGTTTCAAAAGCTCTTAATTATCGTCGCGATGTAATCCGCGAATGTCCTTTAGCGCGATGAGCAGCTAAATCCAATTATGGTATTTCGCACTTTAAACTTTTAACATTCGCTAAACGCGCGTTTCTGCCTGTTTGACATTTAAGACGTTCTTCAGATGCATGGAATTTTCGTAATCGTTAAAAACAACGCGGACTTGAAAATCTCCTGCCTCGCGAATCTTCAGCAATGCCATCACTTTTATATACGGCAACTCGATGCCGAAATAATTTCTCATTGGAAAAAAGAATTCCTCATCCCAAGAACGACCAACGTAAAGAACAACAATTGCTTTCGTACTACCATTTACAAAATAATAATTGGAAGGGTTTTCTACAAAGCACTCATTTAGACAAATCAAATATTTTATAGAAGAGATATTTTCCAAATTTTCACTCACGACATCTGCTGCCTTTTCCCATCGATTCTTCATTTATCCTCATTAAATGTGAGAGATCCTTTTTCCCCTCTCCACCATCGAGACGAAATTTCGCGACAGCATCTCGCCGAAGAGATATAGAGGATATCTCGGCGATGACGCGATCCAAGGTTCCGAACCAAGGACGCGCGCGCGCGCTTCGTCCTGCGCAAAGTGCGCAGCAAATTTCTTGCCCCTTGCCTACCATCTCCTTCATCTAGTAATCGACACCCCTTCCACTCGAGGTCCGAGAATTTCGTGGCCCCGGGCCACGCGCCTCTATTACACATACATTATTCAACGCAATCGCCAAAAATCCTCGTTGCGAATTCAGCACGATGCACCGTAACCGGGTAGCAACAGGGACCCGGCAACAGGACCTGTCTCCGTGTTCTCGTCCCCTCTCCAGCCACCACGCGTCGTTTTCTCTGGGCACGATCGCCTCTCTCTCTCCCTCCTCCTCCTCGTCGCACCCGCGGCGGGTGAACGGTGACGACA
Organism: Dinoponera quadriceps; assembly: GCF_001313825.1. Classification (NCBI taxonomy): domain Eukaryota; kingdom Metazoa; phylum Arthropoda; class Insecta; order Hymenoptera; family Formicidae; genus Dinoponera; species Dinoponera quadriceps. Next base: position 169,375 of record NW_014554606.1, on the reverse strand, counting down.
ACGTTCGTCGCTTTCTCGTTAACGACGCCGGCGGTGCGCCTTTGGTCTGGTGCTTGTTTTTTCGGCACGTTTCGCGACGTCGCATTTCGACGACCGGCAGGAATTTCGAAATTGGATTTAACGCACCGACGATCGATAAGGCGATTCAACGAGTTCGGACGCGATGCACACGCGAAAATTAACGTCGAGCGCGATCCTCGAGCTTGGCTTTTTATTCGAAGCCATACTGGATGCCGAATATTGTATTCCTTGTGGCTGCGCGAGTCGAGAATGGAATTATTCCGCGAGAAAAGGCTGCAACATCTCGTATACTAATTTCGGAGTATTTGCGCGCGTCCGAAATGAACAGGAGTACCGTAGGTACGCGCACGAAGAAGGCGACGACCTCTGTGAAACAAAGCGGTCAGGTAGGCTGGGACGTGAAACGAGTGTGGCCAATTTGAATATTAATCATCGGTCCGCGCGAAATTGGCGGGCAAGATTGCGACAGGAGGAAGGCGGTACCTCGCGGCCGAAATCGATCTACGGGCCGCCGCCCGTCCGCGGAAGAACAACGCGGGCATTTTCTCTCAACGCCCACGCACTTCCGCAAACCGAACACCGCGCGCGATACCTACGTCCTACGCGTTTTATTAGACGATGCAAGAACGAAGCCCGCCAACGACGGATCTGAAACGTTTGCTGACGTTGAGTTGACGCGGGTTTTTCCCTGCAAGTGACGCGTCGCATCAAAAACGCGGAGATAAGATGTATCCGACGAGAGCTAAATAACAATGGCATCGTTTTCGTCTCAGATATTATAAATCTAATATTTGTGATCCTTGAGAGCATCTCCGGGGAGGATCGTTAAGCGGGCCACAGACCGTCGTCTAATCGCGTCGGACACAATTAGTGGTATCTCAGTCGAATGCCTTCCTCTTTGGGGTAGGTAGGTAGAACGGGGTCGAGCGCTAACGACGACGACTCGATAATGAGACGCGGATAAAAATGTAAGGTGGGTGTTCCACGACCAACGGACTTTGTCCCGCTGTACGATTCTGCTGCGGCGGGGCCGTGCATAAAAAGAAGTGAATCTTTTCTAGTCCCTTTAACGCCAATTAGCCTCGTGAAGTAAGTTCTTACACTATTAACGCGAACGGAAATCCACTGACCGACTTATCGAGCGCATTCGGGGCGCGGTAAACGTCTTCATTCAGCGGCGCCGTTGGTGACTTCATGAATGAACGAAGCAACCGGACGTTGAAGGACGTCACTCAGGTAAAGGTTATCGAGCGTTGGACGCGATTAAGTCCTCGCAGGCCGGTTTTATCTTGCGACTAGCGCCGGCTCTAACATTATTTACGGCTCATACGCCAACGGTGTAGCTATCTAACAGTTTCCAATTACGACTATTAACGGACGTTACGGTTCGCCCGCACCTAACTCATCCTCACGTCACACGCCCTTTTCCCGGGCTGACGATACTGTTTATCTTACAAACCCGTAGGAAAGTGTCAATGCATAGTTTTCGGAAACTTTGTGTCGATCGCTTTCGAATGATATTTCATTTTTGTCCATAGATTATCCGAATGCTGTCGGTTCCTAAATAGATTAAATGAAAAGTGCAAAAAGATAACCGCGATATCTGCGTGATATCTTACGTACTCGATATAAAGTGACTCGCGTATATAAATTATTTATTACGTTTGTTTCGGGTTATGAAATAAAAAATAAGAAGAAAGAAAAGATTTTTTTTGTCGTGTCTTGAGGAATGGTCTCTATAAAATAGAAAAAAAAGTCATTATTCTCACAAGTCTTACAAATTGTCTCATTCATACAAGACCGATTACTCGGTGAATCACGACACGCCACGCAAACGCGCGTCGAATGCTCTGATTACTCGCAGATTACCGGTATGAATATAACATCCGGTGGATTCCAATTACAATTAACGGGAGCGAGAGTACACTCGCGTCCGACCGACATTCCGCGCAAGGCCGTTCGCCGTCGCCTCATATAAAACCGCTGTCCGCAATCTTCTATTAGACACGATTCTATTGGGTTTCTCATGCTCCATAGACTATCGTGTGTCGTTATCTAAACAACCTCCTCGAGCACCGCGCAATCCGGTTTGCGAACGTATCCGTAATACATATACCTGCATCCTCGCCGTCGTTTTTCCAGGGGGAAAGCGAGCGCAACCATTGAGAGATGTTGTCACAGACCGGTCTTGCGATCTCGCGCCCCTTTGATGAATTATAACGCAGCGGGTGGTGATAAGATAGCAGAACGTGGTAAAAGGGAGAATACGAGGGAAAATTTAAAGACGAACGATACATCAAGAGGATCAAATCGTAAGATAACGTCGGCAATTTACGTTGACTTTTCGCTTATCGTTCGACGGAAGGGTGGGAAAGTGAATTTACGATTTTCTCGGCGACGTGTATACTTTCGTTACCGTCGAAATAGTGAAACGTCCGATACAGAAACCAATTTGTGAGATAAAAATATCAACACGCGTCTTCTCTGCGAATCCCATGCTTCACGAGGATCATCTCGACGAGATGAGAAATAACTTTATTCGAAGACGCCAACGATGTGCGCGCGCGCTTTATAATCTCATAATTAAGGATAAATCCGCTCGAGACGTTAATCGCGGATATTTCCGCTCCGCTGGCCTTTAATATTCGATTCAGCGTTGTTAAAGCAGCAGCGACCTTAACCGCTGCATTCTGCGGGCGAGAATATATCCGTTGGAGAATAAAAGCGTAGAGAGAGAGAGAGCGAGAGAGAGAGATCGTGCGCCGCCTTATATCGCCGCGCGCTATTCTATTAGCAGTCAACGTCATTACTTCACGCGGCTGCTGAGTGCATCGGGGGAGACTATTATCCCGACAACCTCGTCGAGCACCTTCCGTTCGGGTGATCAACAGGTGCCTGTTTTACGCGGCAGTGTATTTTTTTTCATCGCGCAACACGAGCTCCACCTTGTGTCCGTGCGTCATTTATTATCCGTACTCGTTACAAAAAGTAGGTACTTGGGTGCCAACGATGATGTTATTTATTGTTCTTTCGAGTACGTATGTCGAATCGCATTATTTCTATCCTTTGCGCGGAGAAACGTGAACGCGATATTATAATTTTCTCGAATATAAAGTTCTCCCCGTTCAATCTATAAGTGAAGACGCTTTATTCGAAGCACTGGCTAAACGTACAGCTTAGCAAAATGAAATATTTTCCATAATACACGCGAAATGGAACAATGCTGTTTTAACCCTTCAAGTCCCACAAGTGAGTCATACATAAATACAATGTTTGACTGTCACGATTGTGATAGTTGAAGGATTACCATGTTCGCTACCAGCGTTACACACATGTATGACGATCTCTTATCTCAAGCTCACCTTTACGAAAAATCTTCAATTCTAGTTAACATGTTCGCTACCAACGTCAAATATATCTGACAGCGATCATTTTTCTTCATACGTTTAACATAAAGAATCAGTCTGTTTTACGTAAAAATAAATAGAATATGATTTGTGTGTAGGAAAAGTGTTGCCCAAACAAATCGTGATCAAGTTTAACCGATATCCGTAATTGAGAGGAAACATTTTCACACTAGGAACCGAGATAGGTCTCTTGACGCCTTTTCACGATAACAAACTAGTGTTTCGAAGTGAAGCACACACAAAAGAGACAATCGCCTTTTCGACGAGTTGATCTTCCTGATTTTTTTCCGACTTGAAACTGAGACTTAACTAAAGTTTTCGGAAGCTTTCGAAGATCGACAGTCCCAAATTTATTTGCGTTACACCTGTATATAATATCTACTCTAAACAGTTGTGAATTATTCGTGAGAGAAACCAGACCAATATCGTTCCTCTTCTTAGTATACAGACGAATCGTCTTGTAGCGACAGGAACAAACAGTTCCTGTAACATGGGCACGTGCTCATACGTGACTATTATCCTCGAATTGTATACCGCAAAGGCATAATTGTCGGACGTCGAAACGCGCCGTAACTCTTTTATGGCGAACCGTGTCGCAAAGCGAATAACTTGGACGCCTCGCTTGATTTGAGATTCGAGCGTATCGTCGGGCTCGTCAACGTCCAATTAATTGCGCCCGGCGGATCTATAAAGCCATTAAAGCAGCATTCGACATAAATCGGACGAAAGATTGTCAGCAAAAACTAGTAATCTCCAACTTTACTATCTTCAATTACATTACAATTAGGACTCGCGAAAAATGCGTATCGCATCGTCATTTCGGCGCGATGAAAATTTCTCTGTACGCCCATTATTAAATTGACAAATGAAATCGACTCCGTCGCAGACGAGCGTATTGTCTAGGTCGTGCGAGACCGAAGGCGTACTTGAGGAGGCGTTAGGGAGAAACGAACAGTCGGGGATACCCGCGAGGGAACGATTTAGAGGCAGGCGTGGAGAGCGAGACGCCCGATGAAACGTGGATCTTTATTACAGGGTACCGCGAGCCGATGACCATACGATAACAACATAAAATTACGCGTCTCTGCAAGTATACACGACCGCCATGCACGTATGATGGTAACATAACGATTTGAATCTCGAGACGTTGCAGATTGGATCCTTTCGCGATACACGTGAGGAATTTTTATTTTTGAACAGTTGTATACAGCGTCATTTTCCGACGTATTAGAAGAGACAACAAGCATAAATTCGCAAAGGAAAGAGCGTTTGAAAATCACGATATTAAATTAAATCCCGTGAAATTTCTGTGTTTTTTTTTTCATGCGTCTAACGCAAGAAGCAACAATTCAACGGAGAGAGCAGAATTTCTCAGGAGAAATGCAACGGAGGCCCCCAGGAGGAGGGGAAACTGTACACGAAACTTTTGGAGACCTTGCGAATCGACCGAGAGACCCAGGTCGCGTTCTCTCTTCTCCTCCTCCTTCTCAATCTCGGATCGGCGTCCTCCGGTGTCGGAACGGCGACCTGTTGCTAAGGGAAGACTTGAAAGTAAACAACGTTACGTCATCAGAGCCCCTGGTGTCTAGAGATATGCTGCGTGGTGCTGGCTGAACGCCAGTCTCTGTTCCCCTCGTATCTTTCTCTACCCGGTGCCGATGATCGCCGAATCTTATTCCGTTCGCATATACGGGGTGGTCGTTTCATCTAGATCTCCTCCGGTGGCGCGCTTATCTCAAGTCGCGCATAAGAATACGATTTTTCTATGTACAATATGTAGTATCAAGACTCCCTTTTTTTTCTTAAAAACACATTTATATCCTGCTTATTTCGTAAGGCATTACTATACGATTGAAGAAAAGAAAATATCTCGCAAAACCCACCCTCTTACAAAGAAGCATGAGTGAACGCGTCGGCATGTGTCACTTGCAACTTGGTACGCTCGCGACAAAACAACGCTTCGTTACAGACCCCGGGTATACATCTGCGTGCATACACATGGGAAACCGCGAGGGGCGAGAAGAAGAAAGAGGAGGAGGTGGAGGTAGTGGGGGCAATAAAAAAAAGAAGGTTGTCGGGCAGCAACGGCGAAGCACGCGGTCTCTTCGCTGGCGGGCCGCACTGGTTATTTGGCCCGCGAATAATAATCGTAGCGGTCGCCCTCCCGTTCGTTTCGGCGCTCCTCCTCTCTCCTCTTTTTCCTCTCTCGCTCCCTCTCTCACTCTCTCTCGCTCGCTCCTCTCACGGATCTCCGGCGGTCGCTGCATAGCAACAAGGACCGGCCTCTCGCTCTATCCTGCGGACCATGAGGAGGCCAGCCAGTCAGCCGCGGGCACGGTCGGCTCGTCCGGCCCGAGGACGGAGAGAGGAGAAGAGTGTGAGAGCAACAGAGGGCCACTTGGGACAGATGCGGAGAGGAACGGAGGAGAGCGAGGGAAGCGAGAGGGAAGTCTGAGAACGCGGCTGGGTAGACAGAGAGCGGTAGAAAATATAGAGTAGGACGGAGATACGCGCTGCTCGTCGTCTAGACGACGCGCGCGCGCGAGAGTCCACCCGCTGCTCATCTCTGTCTCCGAGGCCTCCCACCCTTTTCCCTCGGCTCCTTTCTTCGTCCCGTGGGTCTCCTATTTCGCGCACCGACCAGGCCCACCTCAATTCCGCGGTCGCTGACAGCTGTCGGACGACGACGTCCTTCTCCCTTTCGCGCCTTACCGGATGGTCGAACGTATTGCGCCTCGACGCGTCACCTCGCGGTATTTGGCGCCAAAGGCGTCCACGTGTCCACGCTGTCAGTGTTTGGCGCCAAACTTTCCTCGGTAAATACGTCGGACTCTCGCTCAGGTCGAGTTCTTTAACGTAGACATTTTACACGTACGTTCGCGCATTGCCATTGGGAACAATTCTAGTTATAGAAATGTAATTTCACACGGCGGAATATATCGTACAAGAATCATTAAAGTGTCGAGATATTTGACGAAAATGATAATGTCATACGATAATCATACGATTGTAACTCATGTGCGATCGTTCTATTCATCGTTTCGTATTTATTGAGTTTGCGGACTTGCAGACTGCAGAATTTTCGTGATCTCGCGCGGATAAAGTCGACCCCCGCTTGTGTCGCAGCTGTGTGCGACGGCAGAAATTCGCGTTAAGCAGCACCGCAGCTGCTCGACACTGACGGAAACACGTTTCAACTCTATCCTTGCAAAGGAACTACATCAAATTCTACACGTTTCTCCCAATTTTCAACAACTAATGCCGTCTTAAAGGCAAATAAGTTGCTCAGGTAAAAGAGAATTTGCATAAACGGTCCCGTGACCAATCGTATTTCTCACGTTTTCATCGCAGGCAATCTAGGACGATCGTTTCTTATAATCCGGAAATCACACCCCGTTACACCTGCCACGCCCACAAAAATTAATATTAGTGATACATTCCTTTCTTATGGGAAGAAAAAAGAAAATAAAATCGCGCCGATTCAAATGAGAAATCATCGAGACGAGCATCATTGACCGAATGGCGCGAAAATCGCGAACCACTCAGCGGCCACTTGCCATTTCTCCATGATTAGTATCGTCAATCCAGAAGTGACTAATTCTGGATTGATTCTGGAGGAGGGGTCCAAGGAGGGTGGCGCGGTCGGACCAGTCATATGGGCTATGACGTAGCGGAATCCGGCCGACTAGNCCCGCTCTCTCTCTCTCTCTCTCCTTCCCTCCCTCATAACCGGATAGAAATTTTCGTGTGCCATCGACGACCTCCGTTTCCGAGAAAAGGAGAGCATGGAAGCGGGATTTTGCATAATTTAGGCAACGCGACGCGGCTTGACAAAAGGCGCCAAAGGAGACCCTTCGCCTACGAATAATTACCACATTCTATATGCGGCTAACTTGAAGAAACTCGACATCAAAAGCAAAATTCGCGTTAGCTATGTCGAGTTTATGGAAATGAACCGTGTTAAAGATGTACGAAAAATTCTTCTCGATTCTTCGGTGGACACGTTTCACGGCGAATTAGCTTCGTAGCGGATTGCGTCGTGTGTCTCGAATCGTCACTGCAAAATATCGCGAAAATTCATGCAACGCTATGTATGATATTCTCTTTCTTACCGCAAACTCTATTTCCGTTGTTTCGCACACAATCATAATAGAATATTCTCGGAGGGATGATGCTCGGAGAACATCAGTATACCTACTTCTAATAAACATTAATTAACACAGACGTACCTATTTTTTGGAAACTAGAATTTTTATCCCTTTATACTATTTATATGGTAAAAAAATTGAGTCTTTAGATTACTTTTTATTTTGCAAAAAGAAGAAAATAGATGAAGCGGGGAAACGCGAAAGTTGGTTCCAGGCGATCGGAGAGTCGAGCTTCGCGGCATCCACAAGCCAGACGCGCTCCACAAGTCGTATAGTAAATAATCTATGCAGAGATAAGCTACGTGATACAGCGGTAAGCAGTGTGTATCGCGGTACAACGGTTAGAATGCGCGGTTAATAACGCGACGCTAGCGTCGTTTGAAACGGTGACTCGTCATTCGTCGAGCATTTCTGCCAGTTAGCGCACACGGGGAGATATTTACAAGTGTATACATATATGTACGCACACGTATATACGCTGGTGTAAAACGAAAAGTACGAACACCTCCCTGTAATTGTGATAATGTTACAATGTATTCCGACTGAAAGACCCCGTCGAGCAAGCCTACATTGTAAGGATAGATATCGCGTATGCAACGATGCATGATAGGGATGAGCGATGCAGTAGAAAATATCGATATTTCGTATACCAATACATGTCGTAAATGGAAATGTACCAAAGATATACAACATTAGCATAATGCTGTCTCATATTTTTGGTGTATCGATATTTTTATTTGCTATACGTATCGATATGAGATATCAATATTTTTTACTGTATCTCTAATGCATGGTGCATAAAATAACCTTCGTCTCTCCCCGTGCAGAAAATTTCTTGGGATCTAATTGGGAAATATATTTTGGTCGGAAACTATGCTGTGAGCATTGAAAAATTTAGGAAAATTTCTACGCGAGCCTTCGTTACCACGAATGTTCCGTTTCGATAGAAAAGCCATCATATATCTTTCTTGAGTCATATTAAACCAAGTTGTACAGTTTTGCTCCCATAATTCATCCCAATAATCGCACGGGACATAGATCGTCTCCAGGTCGCAGATAAGAGTGTCTATGCGACAGGGGGCGTTGACTGAATAAAGAAAAAGGAGAGTGGAAAAAAGAGAGACAGAAAATATATAGAGAATAAAGGAGGGAAAGCGAGCGCTCGGACAAAAAGGTTCCGCGCCGCACAGCTGCCGTTCCACCACCGAGCTCTATCGTTCCAAGCAGGGGAGGTTTCTCTTCTCCTTGTTCATTCGATCGGTCTCCGATCGCTCCTTCTCTTTCTCTTTTCGTTGTGCATCTCGCTTCCTCTCGTGCATTGGATTACTATCTCTTGCTAGACGCTATTCAAGGTTTCGAAAGTATAAACCCATGGGATAGGGGCAGCTGCTGTACATTCCTTCGTTCCTAACTTTGCTCAGAGCTGCTCGCCCCGCAACCTTTCATTCCCTTTTCTTTACCGTCGCGTTTTTTCCACCCTTTGTCTTTTTCCTTCCTCTTCCATCACGTGTGTACGTGCGCGTTCGCCTTTGCTTGGTAATCTTGTATCTCTCTTGATCATCTTGCTTGCCACCTGGTTCGCCGTCACAAGTGCCAAGCATAATCCAGCTCAAGTGGGAAGAGAACATCCGGGGAAATTGTAAAACTCGTTTTTCGAAGCCTCCAAGAGGTCTCTATAGATTTTCGTCGAACCTTCCCGAGAAGGGAGAGAATTTCTCGACAATCGCCCATGTTCTTAAAGTAAGCGTTTTAGAATATACGTTATTAACGCAAGATATTTTGCAGGATTGTTCATGAAAATATTCTCACCATTCCCTAGAAAGAAATTGAAAGAACAAATTTTAAGTTATTTTGAAATTGTACGTGCGTACGTTGTCTTCGATTTATTTCATTATTTTATTTCGCTTCGCGCGTAGATTTGGCGCTTCAGCGCATGAATTGTTTCAACAAGATGCAACTTGTCTGAAAATGTACCAACAAACTAGTCAAAATACAGGATACACAGAACCGCTTACCACCGGTGATTATAATGACAAAAAGTAAAGAGAAAAGTCAGGTATATGCGAACAGGTAGACGAGGAGTACTGTTGCAGTCTGTTATTTACACGGGAGTGCAATAAATCTGTGCGGGGCGCACGGCTGACTTTAGGTACAGTTATCCTGACGCCACACATTGTGCTATCTGTTCACGGAAAGGTTAAAAGGTTCTAGCGCCTTAACAACCGGGGAGAGAAAAAGAGAGAGAGCACGCGGTTGTTACTATGCGAGATAAAATTTAGGAGAGATTAAAGCGTGTCTCCCAATTCATATCTTGGCCGGAAGTAGCAGTGAGACAGAATTCTCGCGTCGCTACAATTATTCAGGGATTGTCCATTGATTGCATAATCGATCGTACGACAGGCCCGTTTCTCTTTCTTCTTCCGACCGATCGGCATAATGAAAAAGTATCATATTCTCGTAATCGCGCTCGAAAAAACCGGGCAGAGAGGATATTAGCTTTCCACTTCTCGTATGTACTCTGATGAACGAACTTATCCGCAGATAAAAATAATAAATGTCGAGATGACGTTGAACGTGATTGAGAAAATCGATGAAGAAAGGAAACATTAAATATAAATGCCGCCTTGGTTCAAAGTGTTGTACGCGGTTTTACGAAGAGATCAATCGCGCGAGGAATTTCAACGTAATTTCAATATTTTTTCTAACGTTACTCATGAGAAATTACATTTTTCAAAGTAGGTTTTACAAATTGTATAATTAAGTGCGCACGGAACGAGAGAAATTTGACGGCAAGCTTCCATTCCAGAACACTGATCGCGACAGCGTTTGATCGAGAGATCGCATTATCATGAATTATCATGAATTAAGGCGCAAATTATGCAGATCTCCATCGAGAATTCGGTCTTCATTCGCGCCGAACTTCTCCGACCTTCAGGTCTCTGTATACACTCGACTCCTTTCCGTCGCCTTGCATTAGATATACGGCAAACAACGTATGTGCATAAGAATGCCCTATGCGTAAATAAAAATGTGGCGGTTACTTATATCCGAGTATCGACTAGGAACAAATTTGGCGGCAAGAAGCGGACATTGTGTGGGAAGAAACTCCAACTAATTACCTATTCATTGAACAGTGCCGTGGAGACACCGCGTCTCCATTTTGGAAGAATGCGGGGAAACTGATAAAAGAGCGGAAGGATGGAACACCATTTCCTTACTTTTAATTAAGAAGCTTTTCAAGTTCCTCCTTCGTTATACGCACAAAGTCGAAATTGGTTACCGACACTCGACTGTTGATTCCATTAAAAACATAATATGTTATAATGCGATATCGAAGATTGGATCGTTTCTTTATGCGATTTACAGCTTGGCGGCGTTCGAGACAGTTGAGTAGCGAGTTGAGCGAGTGACAATGAAATTCGATATGCAGCAACGAGACGCGCTCACGCAGTCCGCTTTGTATTCACTCACGCGCATGCCGCTACTTTGTCACTCTTATTGTAAAGCGCGCATGCCGATACATCTTGTGTGTACTCGCGAATGAAAGGTGCATTATTTCGCAATGAACTGAAATTATTTACCGTGAGCTACATGTTTTTCTCCATTTTCTAAACGCAATAAATAAACATTTTTTTCGAAAATATTATTCGGCGAGGATCGCGTTTATTAATCGGGTCTTCGTAAGATTCAGTTTCACTCTTTTCCTTCGTTCGTACTACCAGGCTACGTCAGGCACGTCAGATCGCGCGCCAAACAATCGACTAAACCGCTAAACCAGCAAGACGTGACCGAGCACGATCGAGCAGTATAGAAGGGAGGAAACGTTGAAAAGAGGGTTCGCTCGTCCTCTCTCACGACGGTTTGAATTTTTCGTCTCGTGGCGCTCGCGTCAAGAGGGTTACGACTACCCCGCATCTTTACCGGTCACAGGCTATATATCCAGGCCCTTTCAGGTTATGGGCGTACCTTCGCCAGCTGCCCAACATCCCTCCGCAATCCGGATATCTCGCTTCTCTCCGATCAGTCTGGTCGGGCTCGATAAAAATGCGAAAGCTCAACGCGTTTCGTTTTTATTCGCGACTAGGAAAAAGGATGGAATCAATTCCATGGCGGTTCGTAAATTTTCCTTTCGACTGTATTTTACCTTTTCCGAGTCTTCGTCTTACATCTACGTCTCTTTTGTAGACGATTGACCGTTTCCCTCGAAGGAGAAGAAACCACGATACAAGGAGCACCTGCAACTTCTTACGAAGGGTCGTGCGTTCAAATATGTTAATATCACTACCTGCATATCCGTGCAGATTAATGAGTCAAGGAGTGAGGGTTGCATCGGCAACAGCTGCGCACGCGATACTCCAACACGCGAACTATCCGTCTATGTTAACTTTCGAGTTATTGTCGTTTTAAGAATCACCGATGTTGCTTTTTATACTACTATTCGAAACGTACGTTATCGTATGTTATCAAAAGTATCATAGGAGGAGAAATTTCACCAGAATGATTCCTTTCGCCTCAAGATATTGTCGTGTGCGTTACAAAGAGTCCCCGCTGATTAAGATCCGTCAGTGATTAACTTCTGTTCGTTACTACAATCTGATCGACCCTGGTTGGCTTCAAACGTTACCTACGTCGTCGCTTTAATGTTTCATTCATTATCGGGAGCGCCTTTGTTGAAACCGCTTATCGGCGAATACACGGGAACTTTATATGGCTGCAGCAGGTACGGGCTGCAATATTTCTCTTTTACGAGCTTTGAACACACGGACATGTCGGTGTCCATCGTCTCGATGTCACACGTTAATAGCGAGCACTTTTACAAACTGTCAGCATCCGTACTTTCGATCATTTATTTAATGGTTATACTCCTCAGTGTTTCAAGCTTTACCAGCGTTAACGAAGCGTTCGTAAAACAGAATTGTATACAGCAATAGGTAAGTCATGCGCTGTGGCAATACTGATAAAGCACTGATGTTTCACGGTTTTCATCGCGTTTACGAATAAACGCGATCGACTATATAGCCCGTAAACATTTTATAATCTCTCTCTTTTCCGCTTGTATTTCATATGAAATCAAATTGATTTATTCGCTCGAAAATGATAAAAAACTGAGATACAAAAGCATTGAGCGCATTTCTAACATTCTTATCTCTCTCTCTCTCTCTCTCTCTCTCTCTATGTCAGTTTATCTGTAATATATAGCGCAAACACAGATATCAACAGGTTCGTTAGCGATTGATACGGAGGAATTACCGAACGGAACCTATTATTAAATAATCGCTCTACCGTGCACAATCGCCGCCGGCGTTATCGTCTGTACGATTAATATCACGCAATTAGAGAATACTACCAACTCGCATTCCAACGCGGCGAATTACTCTTTACAGGAATTTAATCGCATAGCGCGTATGTGTACCATCGGGCGATTTAATGCGTTTATCGACATATTGAGCTCGTTTTTTCGTCCAACCACGACTCTGAGGCCTCGTGGGCCAAGAGGTTCTCGTAATCACAAGTCTGCCTACCATCTTTGGGAGGATACGTGATATCTTTCGCGTTATTTTTTTTCTTGTTACGTTCAACCGTGGAAAATAAGCACCTGCGCGACTTCATGCAATCCCCGACTCAACGGAAACGTGATGAGTGTATTTATAAATATCAAATTACTTGAAAACTTTCAGTCGAACGATTTAAGGCGAAAAGATGCAATTGAAGTTGCGCTGCGACGAAATGTCTTGTAAAATTAGAAAATATATTGTAAGATATATGCATTGTTTCGATTATTTGTCGTAAATATATGCAAAAACTTTTCCGTCGAGTTTCCTTAGTAATATTCAGTTGAACATCCGGTCCACGATTCGCAGAAACTGGACGGCGCCTTTAAGAGGGACCATTGTCAAGAAGGGGTTGCGTGGAAGTAGTCGACTTAATGCGTTTATCGGTAGCTATCGAGACATTCCTCGTCTTTTTATCGAGAGGACGAGCGGACGATCGTGGGATAGAAAGGCTTGTTCGCCGTCGCTTGCAACTCGTTATAGATGGTGTGTATAATATGTGCGAGTGTACGAGAGGAAACGAAACGGAGTTAAAGGAGTGGACGAAAGAGAGAGGAATCGCGCGATATCGATAGTTATCGATCGCACGACCCCGAGTTCGTATCGAATACAAGGATGTACGACGGCGTTCAGCACGTTTTCAGATAATATCCTCTGAATTTCAGGAACAAGGGAAAAGATTCATCCGCCAAGTGCATTTCGTACTTTACGAAAGGTCTTTCTCCGACGTAATTTCGAGAAAAATATCAAAAATTACTCGTTATATCAATTTCATTGCGGGAATCACTCTTAGTTATCTCAAAATACATCCGTTCAAAATGTCGCGTTCTTGATAGAATCGATAACGAGACGCCAACGCCAAAATTAGTCGAAAATTAACAATGCCTCGAGTATTTCACACGATTTATTCGCGCGTACTATTTTACCCGGTGTACCCGGTCTGCATATGTCCGTTGCAGGACTGCTTTATGCTTCGCGAAGCACACATACGTACCTAGTGAGTGTGAGAGAGAGAGAAGGGGAGGGAGACGGCCGGGACTCGGTGCACCTGGCCAGGTGTAGCAGTAGGTCAATATCCAACAACACGTGATGATACCACGGGACCGTTGCGCGGGAAAATAAAATACAAAATAATAATGAACGAACCGGCGCGAGCAATGAGTTCTTCCTCATTCGCGCGTGGCTCGCATAATCCTGTGTGTGCATCGCGCCGAGAAAGCCAAAGGGAGATTTTCTCAAGTTGCAAGCTACAAATTCTCGGGTACACGCAGAACGTAACGTTACGAAGTCAAAAACCTTGTCAGAATCGCAATTTTATCGAGAATGCCGTTGCCCATGATTTTCGCGATATTCTAGCATTTTTCTCATAAACTGTGATATATTCTGTTCCTTTTTCTCGATTATTCCGACAGGACTCCAAAAACCATGCGTATCGCTAATTTTTCCCGCGTCGCGACCGGAATTACACCAGACTGAAAAAGTGGTCAGTCATCTACGTCGGTTTGTCTCTTTCCAGGCACGAGACGGAAGACTCGCTCGACCGGATTGTCCCCTTGTAAAATTTTCAAGACACCCACCGGAAAAAGGGACTCCGCGAGGAGTCGCGCGTTTCACAGGAAACACCCGGTGCGGTGAACGTAGACGGCCACTCAACGGCCCTTTGTAGCCGTTGCTAATTAAGGGACAATTCCTTCCTTTCGTCGAAACCACCCTTCCTTCTTGCGGGACTATTTTTGTGCGGTTTGTCGTAATTCCTCGAATCGCGACACGAAGTTTTGGACGATCGTTTCCGACCGATGGAAAACGACATCTTTTACAATTGATATCAACTGTCGAATGCGGTGAAATATAGATTTACAGCGACGAGAATACGTAGAATTTTAATATCTCGAGGTATGGAAAAAAAACCTGACACACGGTCAGTCACCAGCTGTGCAACCGACAAAAATGGTCGAGATGACGACGTTGTTCTCACGAATGTTCGCACCGTGTCCCACCGCAAAACTTTCTACGGCATCCCGCAAGCTTGCCCGAGGATTAAGGACGCTCGAGTACTCGGAGAAACGTGCAAGAGGACAGCTCGGATGTCCCGAGTTGCAAATATGTCGAAATTTGATATCGATCCGATAATATTTACAGAGAAATGAGAATACGAAAGAAGGATAGAAAATTCCATTAGTTTGTCAACTGAAAAATGTAATGTCGCAATAAGCTAAAACGGAGGTAATATAATATGCGTCTTCTCTCTGTAACGTAAAATAATGTTCATCAAATTAGCCAAGATTGAACCCGAGCCACAACAGAAAGTTTATCAATATTAATAGCTTCATCTGCATGTAGTACGACAATCTTCGAAGTTTTACGACAAAGGCGTTTCTTTTATATCGCACACTCGCGGTTTGTCTCGCACGACTGTCGTAAAAGGATTCTGCCCGCCCTTTGTTTTAATGCCAACGATACCATAATATATTCGCATTGTTCTTCGTGGCCGGTTTTCGCCGCAGGCCGGATGGTTCGCGATCCAGAGAAGAAGCGAACGTCGGCGCGCCGGACGCGCGCTCTGATATATCGTTCGCCGGGCTCAATTTTGGTCGAGAGCACTAAACAACATTTTGTACATCCCTACGCGAACGTTGATTTTTCTTTGCAACGGTTCGAATTTATTTATGATCCGCGCTCGCGAATTGTAATTTTTCACACCGTCTCCGCGTGTTATCTCGACATCTCTTAATTATCAGGTCGCCCTCCTCCCTTATCATACTTGGAACGAAATATTAGGTAAAAAAAAAAAAAAAAATGCCGTGTAAACGGAAGTATCGATAGCCGAGTATCTGAAGAAAATTCGCGATTCAGATACAATGAATCAACACTTATCGTTGATAAGTTGTTGATAATCGACGATAACGAGAACCTGATTATTTTCCAGCAAAAAGTGATGGGGGTATCCAGAAGAGATCCCAACGCATTTAATCGTCTTTATGCGAAGCGTTTCGTTAAAGAACACGGGCCTTTGACACGGGTGCGAATACAAGCCTCGTTATCGTTCGTTAGGTGTGCGTATGTAACAAAGGATATAGAGGTGGTATGCCACTTGCATCCGCTATCGCGATCTAACGCGAGGAGGAATGCGTCGTTGCGAGAGAACCGGCGCGGTAGAGGACGGCAGGTAGCCTCTGCAGCAACGACGGCAAGGAGAAAGCACGTACATCACTGTCACGGATTCTTCACGCCGCCGTCTGACTGATTTCCGCGAGTAAATCATCGCGTTTGTCTCGCCGCTCGGAACGCGTCGCGGACATCCGGCGGAACGGAAACATTTTGTAATGCGAACATTTGCGGGAGAAATGACATAACGTAGCCAGGACACGCTCGTAAACGTTGCATCAACGCTTGTCGTAATCCCGCGGGGAATTACGAGAGTCGTTTCGCGAGCCGATTCTCCGAATATTTAAGAGACGTTAATAACACCGTGGTACGCGTTGATGTTTCGCGCTTTCGTACAAAAGACGCGAAATCTCATCACCGAGAAACGTCGTTCGTCAAGTTTCGCACAGGCTCGCTTATCTTAGAGCCTTAACGACCCGACCGAGCAATTATCCCTTGCGGCGGCTCAAAGCCAAAATGACGATAAATCAATGTCAAAGTAACGATCTCGCGATCGAAACAATTACCTGACCGCGATTCGATTTCGTGCGCGAACTACGCGTGCCAATTTAGCCCGGAGAGATCCCGGGACTACCGGGCTATCGATTATCGCCGGCTGTAATTAGCCGTCGTGTTCTCCTTCTCGCGGGAATTACCAAACGCCGAAACGAATATTCTGAATCGTGCGTTAGGACGACGTGTCCCTCGCGCAGCCGATCATGCCTGGCGAAGAAATCGATTACCAATTAATTAGAATACCGCGGCGGAGCAAATTTATTCCTTTTCACGCGTCCGCAAGTGATCGAGGCGTAATTTGAGAAACGTCATCGAGAGAATCGCAGCGATTTTCCCCGTTATTCGTGCTATCAGTTAAGCCCTCGGAGCGTTAAAAGGACGAGCGTGTCGCGAGAATCGTATCTGGCTGCTACAAGATAAACGACCTCCCCCCTCCTTCCCTTTCTCTTGAAAGTACGACTGTCGAACGCGAGAACCCTGAGAAGCGTGCGCGCGATTCTCTCAAGATCTCTTCCTATCAGTCGTTGACTTCTCTCACGACGAAATTACATCGCACGGCCGATAAATAAATTCGCGCAGCCGATGGTAAGAAGCAACGGTGAAATTGATCACGACTCACCTTGACGAAGGAGTGAAACTTGACTTTACTCGGCGACACGGGCGGACTGTTCGGTGGCCTCGATTGCAACGGCACGTGCAGCAAATTCTGCACGTTCGACAGACACCCCTTCCTGACCGCAGATCCCTTTCTGCTCTTAGGGCTCATCTGCACGGCCTCCCCGAGTGGCTTCACCTTCTTCGCGATCGTGAAATTCTCTTTGACGTTCTGCTTGCGTAGAACGTAGTCCATCCTCCTCCTATTGGCGTACGGGTCGTTTTTGCAAATTCTCTTCCACGTAGTCGACACCATGCTGACCGTACACAGATCCTGTGATCCGAGATAGGACAGGATCTGCGACACTACGTTCCAGTGATTGCTCTCTTTTCCCAGAAGCGACAAGAAATCCACCTTCTCCTTTTTCACGCAGCTGAAAGTCGCGTAGCGCAATTCCGATAAGCCGTGGCGACTGAAATCAAGCCTCTTGGGCTTGATCTCGGGTATGGCACTCAAGTCCGCGATAGACAGTTCACTCAACTGTCGGTTTTCCACCGACGTTATGGTGCCGGGATTGATTCTCCTGCGAACCGGCGAAACGACAATGAGCGGTATCGGGGTCTTCGGCGATGTCGCGACTACATTCTCTCGCGGTACGACTAGTTTCATCTCCACGTCCTCCTCTCCCAGGGAGGCGACCGCGTAGGACGAGGTAGGCATCGCCGGAGAGGGCGGCGGTGACAGGAGGTGGAGACCCGCGGAGGCTGGGGTGACCGGCACCGTGGCTTGCCAGTTCCTGCTGCTGCCAAGAGCGAGATCATCGTTCGCGCAGCTCGGGGTAGAATGCGCCAGTAGACTGAGATCTTGGTTCGCGCGCGACAATTCTAGCCCCGAGTCGGAGCTCTCCGGCTGCTCCGACTCCGAGACGTAGAGCAGCTGACCGAGCTTGGAACGATGTCTGTGAAGTTTGTTGCACTGCCAGGGATCCTGACGATGCCGGTGCCTCTTGGCGACCGCGCCGGATAGCTTGTTCTTGTAGCCGGTGCTCACCATCGGGGTGTAGCTGGAATGCGGCGTCAGGCCGCTCAGGTAGCCGCTGTCCACGCTGTCGTAGCTGCGTCCGTTCGAGTCGCCGGAGCTGTGCGGCGTACCGCGGATGCTTCCGCCGTCGTCCATCGTCCGATATTTCGAAATTATCTCTCGTTCCTCCGGATTACCGCGAGGCGTTGGATTATCTCCCTGTCCGCTGCGCGACGCCGCGCGGATGCAACGACATGTCGCGGATTTTGTCGATCTAGCCTGCTTCTTTGTAAGAGATTGACGAAAAATTTCGATGAGAATCTCTCTCGCGAGTTCCCTCGAGAGGAATTACGCACCATCCGTCGCGGCCAGTGCACAAACATACGGCTGGATTGCGGCCGTTGTCTCCCTCAAAGTGTTGAAATCCTCCCTCGATGTGCAACTCTGTGTTAAAATCCCGATCCGTTGATCGATATCGCTCCGTGTGTTTGATCGTTCGTCCACGAATCGACGGATGATCGCGACATACACAAGGCGAACTGTCCTCTGTGTCACTCGCGTCTGTTTACACCGGGCGAAAAAAATCCGTCGAGCGACGACTCGTCCGCGTCGACCGCGGCGACCGCGCAACTGTCATTCTGCGAAACTGACCTTACTCGGAATTCCTGTAGATCTACGCCGCGAATCTCGGCAAGGCTCCACATTCATCGTATGGCGGCTTGACGTTTGCCGCTCAATTCTCTCCCTCTCTCTCTCTCTCTTTCAACGTTTCGACACGCACGGACGATGCTTCGCGGCGCACTCACGTGTACGCGGGAAACACTCACCCTTCTCCCATTCTTCCTTCCGCCGCTCACTGCCATCCAGCGGCGCGAGGGCACACGTAGGAGAGAGAGAGAGAGAGAGAGGCGCTCTTTCGGGCGCGCACGCGCGCGCGCTTCGTAAACAAAACCCGCGATCACCGCGATCGGCTACGCCGACTATTCGCGCGAACTTCACCGTCGTCTTTTTTTGAGTGAGCACAGCTCGCTCATCCACACCGAACCCTCAACCCTTACAAACTAGATGTCACTGAACAGTCGGGGGTGAGCGCAATCGGGGGGGAAAACTTGCGCGCGCCGTAGGCTCCCCCTCTGTGTGTCGCACGTCGCAGCACTTGACCAAAACTCGGAAAGCCACTCGCGCGTTCCGTTCCGCGCTCCCCACGAACTAGCGCGCTGTCCAATCGCATGCTTGCACTCTGCCGCCGTTCGTTGCCAAGTGCCGCTATTGGCTCGCGCCGCCGAAGGATGCTGGAGAGCGCACGCGTCACGAGCATCTGTTGCTGGGGAGCAACTAGCTTCCTCGCGCTCTCGAATTCGCGCGACGCGCCTGCGTACAGCCTTCTACGCTTTCGAATTTCGACTTGCTCGTTTTCACTGAAATATATCTACGGCCGGTAATCGTAGTTGGATCTTAGGGAGAATTCACACCTAGATTGAAAAGCAGAGAACCAATCAGAATTCGTGTTGGTAGTTTCTGCTTTACCTACCGCTTACTACTACGCATCGACTTGGTTAAATGTAAAAATTACGAGAAATTATTGGAAGTTTTAATAAACTTCCAAGCATCCACTGACATAATATACTGGATCACGGATCGTGATTTAGCATCGTGAACACAAGGCCTTAAGTCCGTATTAGATTACAGATTGGGATTAAATTAAATTTGGCCAATCAGAGTAAGATTCACTAAACATGAGTTTAGTGAACTTTGCTCTGATTGGTTAAATTGCAATCCAATCTCAATCTTAATTCGTAGTCTGACACGGACATTATATTTGCGGATTGCGAATCGTTGACCAGCCAATGAATTTTTGGCTATTTTAATTTGATTAGCTAGTCAATGATTCGTAATTTACAATTCAAATCCAATCCGTGTGCTCAGTACATAATGTGACACGGACTTAACTGCCGACTACCAGCGCTAGTTATGATTGGCTGCTGCTTTTCGGGCTTCTACTTTTCTGGCAAAATGTAAATTCTCCTTGAGAATCTCGTACGTACGCTTTATATGCTTTTATGTTTTGAGCGGTGTTGAGGATATACTTTTGAATTAGGCAGCCAAATTTCTTGAATTGTTCAGCAAGTTCGGCTGAAAAGAACAGACCAGTTGTTCAATACGGGAACGTATTGCGTCATAAGCTACTGGCGTTGGAGACGAGTCTTTGGCCTGTTCGCAGTCATAACTGAGAAATATCGCGTCGTGTTTGTGCAGATTATCTTGCAAAAAATTAGTAAACTAAATATTAAATTATATATTATTATAGTAAATAGTAAATTTTTATCGGTATTAAAAAATGGAATCTAGTAAATCTGAATCTACACCGAAGGCCATGGTATATATCTGTGGAGGTAAAGGATATTCGTCAAACATTTTCTAACCTCGATCAACTATTTTATAAACAACTATGTATTAATGTTTATACCAATTAATTATCGTTCAGTTGGTCATATTTGTACTAGTATATATTTTTTTGCTAAATTTTCTACATCATGGTTGTTTGTTGAAGCCGACAATATTATATTTAACATTAAAACTACCAATGATTAACGTATATTTTTCTGCCGAAGCAGTTTAAATAAAATTTTTGAGAAGATATGTAATGCATAGGAAAAAGTATTCATTCGTTTACATATTGCGACAAAAATTACGGTTAATCTCATAGGATGCACTATTAGAAATTGGAGTAACTTTTGTAAGGAAAAAAATTACCAACTGGTCATTTGACCGGCTTTGGTAGTTTTAATGTTAAGTATTTTTCAAATATATTCAGGAGTTCTTGAAAATATTCAAAATACATATTTAGTATAAGTAAGAGACATTAAATTACAATATTGAAATGCTATTTTTGTGTGTACCTTTTATAATGTAAATAATATATAATTTTCTTAAATATAAAAAAAATTATTTTATGTTATTTTTTCTAATCTAAACATGAGAACGTCTTCTAATTTTAATTTTTGAAGCATTATTTCAAATATTTTTCACAATACGACATATTAAAAGAATAGAGAATTAAGAGTTTCATACTTGAAAATATGTTAAATAGTAATAAATATTATTTACTTACTAGATATATTTATATCGTGCACATAAGTTAATTATACTTAATGTCAATTTTTAGAATGCCATAATGACAATGAAATTCGTCAAAAGGATCCAATTCGGTGCAGGGAATGTGGATATAGGATCATGTATAAAAAGCGCACCAAGAGACGTATCCTTTCTATTACATATTGAACATTTTTAAATATAACTTAAGTAATGTTGTTTTTGAGAGCAATTTTCCTTAATCTTGCTTTTAGTTGTTGTGTTTGATGCACGATAAATATACAGGTGATTGAATGAGGAGACCGTGATATAGCACTAAGTTACGAATTATTAAAATACTTATTAACTTGTAATATAGGGGCAATTTTATCCATAATAATATAATACACAGTGTTATTGGAAATTAACTTTTTATTCCTGTCCCATATTGCCCGTGTTCCTAGAGTTGTACTTTCGTTCTTGCAAGATCACCGTACAGAGTCGCATTACAATCTCTGGGCCAACAGTTGGACATTCCATCATTGGATGGAATCGCATCTGCATATCGATTTAGAATGCACAATATATAAAATGTTTTAAGCAATATATTTGTCTTTTATTTACAATAAATAAAAATTACATTTTCATCGATAGGGTTCAACAGAGTCACAGAATCGGAAGAGTGAACAACGGTGACACTGGCAAAGAAAATATTGGCACTAATTACGATCTGTAAAATCCTTTGCTCTATTTACTCTGTGTAGATGTATACACTTATAAAATTTTTACTCCGGTCCCCCACATTGTCTGATATTGACGAGCACATAGCCTGATAATTGGTACGAATTAAAAAGTTTCACGATATTGTTGCTTGAACCAAAGACGGTTCGTTCAAGTACTCATGGAGGCGTCGCCAAAGCATGACGTATTTATGCGTACATAAAGACGTACTCCTCCTTTTCGCCTCTTCTCCTTGCGGTGAACATTTATATAAAAACCTTAAAGATCTACTTCGGCTATAATATGTATAAAATACTATATCGCCATCAGAGATATATTTTCAAGTGTCACCGCGTGTTATATAAAATCATAAAAGTACGAGAGGAGGGGCAAGGGTGGACGGGAGCCTTCCCGAGACACAACCCCGTAAAATCGGGTGACAAAAGTCGATGTCTCTGTAAAATGTAATCTGTAGTAGAACGGTCTACAAGCCATACAAGTTCCACCTTTTTTCGTTTTTTTCTTTCTTTCACCGTTCTCAAAGTCTTCTAATACTGAGTCTGGAAGAAGCCAAGCCAACTTTTTCTCTTGTGAAAATCGTCAATATAAGTTGCGGTATGATTTATCGCATACGCGTTGAATTTGCGCGTCACCTTTAAGAGATATCGTTATTTTATACGGTTCGCTTTCGGTACATATGTATATATATCGCATTTATATACAGACTACTTGATGTCGTACATTAGACGTGAACAATTATTCGGTCGGACTTGCTGCTGAGGAAGATAGTTGAAATATTGTTGGTCGTTGGGGGGGAAGGAGACGATCGTTGCATTTAAAATAAAGAAATGAATCCATCTCAAGTCTCAAGATTTTCAAGTGGAATCTTCGGTAGAAATAGTCAAAATAGAGGTATTAAACACCTTGTTTACATCGATTTATGCTTGAAATACGATTTCTACTTTTTTCTAACAATTTAAAATTATTTGTACGTGTATCGCTCTACACAACAATAACCATCGATGGTCATCTTAAATTTCAAAATAATCATTCGCATAATAAAACAAACGTTACAACTCAGTATTTTTGAACGCTGTTCAACGTTCGATAATCGAAGAGTCGCAGCTATGTTCTCAGTGTGCATTCGAGACACAATCATGTTTTACACGCGCGGAAAGCTCTTTGGATCACGATCGGACTTTTCGGACGAGTATAGTTGTGTATTTCGGCGATTGTTCGAGTTCGCAGAACACCTTTCGAAGTTTTTCATCGCGTGTCTGAAGTTGTTGAAGAGGACTTGCTGCCGGCGAGAACGCGTTAAAACTGTAAGTTCGTTACGACATCGCCTATCTTGTACTGCCCTATTCGATAAGATGGCGGAACGTATAAAATGGCCAGAGAGAGAAAAAGGGCAATATATCTGATATGTAAACGCTCGTTGTGTATACATTGAAAAATATCTGATACTTCTACGGACACGCGCGATAACGTTCCGAAAATATATGTCGTAATATGAATCTATAATTTGAAAAAAGTACAATCTTTTCGTGATCACATACAAGTATACATGTAAATAGTTAAAGAGGGGTGGGAGGGAGAGGTCAGAAGGTAAGGAGAAAAAGAGATAGGGATCACATGTATTTTAGTTTCGGAAAATATCGCGTTCGCGCACGGAAGAATCATATCGTTCGAAAATTGATCTTGGCGATGATAATGCTAAAAAAGACGCATATACTTTCTCTCGCTGATTCTTTTGAGAACGCAAATCGTTGGCTTGGCATTTCGGATACATACATACATACGTGTACACATCTTGGAAGCTCATACGTAGTTTCGCGATGGAGTTGATAGAATTAGGAATTAGGTAAATAGATATACATCAAAATGCTAGGTTAGACTATGCTACACTGATATCGTTTAGTGACAATCACTCAGACCTGGACCTCATTGTATACAATTGTGTGGTCGTTACCTATCCGTACCACTATTATCTTAGCTCAAGCACATCTAGGTACAAATCGTGATAATCGGAGTCTGATTATGCGGTAGGAAAGACATATTCTCGTGCTTGAGTGAGATGTTGAGACTGCACGTAATATTAGGTAGACGGTTAATTATAAGATACGATAGCTGTCGCTCATGGAAGGTATGCGGCTTCTTAAATGTCTTAAACAGAATCAGCGAATTGGTCCCTCAGATTATCCAAATGAGTGAGATCGTTTCGATTGAGAAGATATAAATAGCAATATCAAAAAAATTGAAAAATAAACATTATATTTTCTTAATATCTCAGAGATAAGACTGTTAATACTTGTCATTTAATTTCCCTTCCAGAGAAAATTTTCCACAAAAGATATGCACAAACCAAAGAATTAATATGTAATTTTATATTGCATAATCTGAGTAACCGACACATTTCCTGATTGCTGAGCTCTTAAAACTACAATAGAGCCTAACACGGTTTCTCTCAGTATATTATACATAAATATATACAAACACATTTCCTCTTATATCAACAATCATTCTCATAAGTATTCATACTAATATCATACAAATACATATATATATATACACGTGTGTATTTATATATATATATATAAGCTTCATGTACCAATTTTTTAAAGTATAATATTCATTTGTAATATTTTAGAATACTCTTTAACGTTGAACGCAACATTTGCACTTTAAATACAGGATCACATGCCAGTCCACATTGCACCTTATGCTTGCTACGACACTCTATTGTGTGTATAAATATTATATTCATATCAGATACTGGAGCTACGTTATTGTTTTTACTTTTTTTTTCTTTTTTGTTTACTTACGTGCCGGTTTTGAGAGGAAAAGTCTTAGAGGTGGACTATACGAGCGATTATGACGTTACGGCTTTGCAGTACAAACAGGCAGTTACAAGTGAACTGGTACCTGTGGTAGAAGAAACATGATCGAGACAATGCTTCTTAGCTTTCATTCGTGTGAAATTGCATACATATTAAGATTTATACGTTACTATCAGATATTCGTGCCTTCTCGTTCTCGCGTTTCTCCTTCCAATTGATAGACTTTAAATTTTTAATCAAGACCTTTTCCGTAGAAATTTAACAAACATTCGGTGACGGCAACGTAAAATTTGCAGTTTCTCAGTAGCAAATGATTCGTGAAAATTTCTCGTCATCTTGGTGTTAATGATCAAGATGTGTTTCCTCAATTCATACCAGGTAGATATTTCTTTAAAATCGAAAAAGTACGGATTACGCGTGTCGCACATGATGCATTGTCATTACGCAATTCCTCTCTCTTTCTCTTAGTATGGCATGATCGAAAATTCCTTTAGCACGCTATATCGTTTTGGCACTATGTGTCCTCTATCTTTTGTCTATTATGATCCTCTTTAACCGCGGAAGATTCCTCCGTAATTCTCCTCTGAGTATTCTCTTTTTCTCTACATTTACTCGCACTCCTATCTCCGTGAACGATATTTGTACTAGAATCCGTCTCAATATTATGTTCAACAAAACAGTGTACCTGTAATTCGTTTACGGTACGCGTAGATACGGGGCAAACTTGGCACTTGTACGATTGTAAATTGTCTTCCGTCCTCGCATCCTCCGACGAAACGACGATCGGGATCGGTCGTTGTTCCTTCACGACGTAGTCGCGTCTATGCTGACTGAAGTGAGGACTGCGTAGGCGAACGTCGTTAACGTGATTAATGGCTTTCGGTTCCTCGCCAGCGATTGGCACGTGATATGATCGGGAGATGTCCGCGTCCGCGGTCGCTTTCGCGTATTGAAGCGCGTGTTGCGGTATAGGTTCACCCTCGTCCGATGAGGTTTCGCTGCCGCTCACCGTCTGACCGACGGGCACACTTTCCGAGTCCCATTGCGCGATTTTCGCGGGGTCCTTCTCGCACAATCTTTGAGCCAACATCTGTCGGGAGAAGATATCGAGTTTTATCGCGAAATGTGCGCGAGATTATTTCTCTCCCTCGATACTCACCTGTAGACTAGTAAGACTATTATCACAGTCCGTGGTGTCAATGTCGTTCAGGTTGACACCAGACCTTTCCATTTCCGCGTACGTGCCAAACGGCAACTTGCCCAAGCACTCCAACTTCATGATGTGCATCTTGCTGCGAAGATGTTTGGCCAAGTGTCCGTGTATTCTGAACGCTATCTTACAATCTGTGCACTTGAAAGGCCTGGGGTTGCTGGTGGTTGCTGCGCCAAACGTAGAAGTCATACTGACCTGTATAGAGTTTCCACATTTATTAATACTTACAGATTCATTCACACGTACATATATATCGTTCGCGTAGATAAAGTTAATCTATCGTTCACCTTGTTATGGTGGGAAACCGATCGCTCGTGTTTCGTCAGGTGACCCTTGGTTCTGAAGGAAACCGCGCAACTTTCGCATCTGAACGGCCGCTCGAAATAATGAATGTTGATATGCAACCGCAACTGACTAGGCTTGCTGAACACCTTGTTGCAAATCCCACATACGCTCCTACCGTCCTCCGTCACACTGTAACTACATTCCATAGACTCAGTTCTTACAAGCGGAGTCTCATCTCGACGAATATCGTACGTACATCGAGCACCGTGGATCTCCGAAAGTCGCCTAAGCTATGTAAATTCACGCCTTTGATATTTTCCGTATCAAATTTCCGACGATATGAACAATTTAACGTTGACATCAACAATACTTTGAATTTTAAAATTGGTGGTATTCAGCGTTGAAGAGGGCGGAAACAATCGAAAAGTTCGTTACGTATGAAACACCTATTTTTTTGTTCGTTAAATATCGCCGCTTTCGACCAACATAACGCTCTGATACGCAAATCGAAAGAGGATAGTACTCACGTAACATAATTAGGCGCCGGCCCGCTCGACGGTTGTAAAAATTCCGCTTGTGGTGCTTTCGGATTCGCCGGCGTATTCGGTGACGGGGATCGAAAATCCGGACCGCCGACGACTATCTTCCTGGCTACCGCGTGCTTCGCGTTATCCGGCGTGTTATTCTGTTTGATCGACTCCGTGGTGTGTTTGGTTTCATAGTGATAGACGACCGGCGGTACCGTACTCCTCACATCAACGTTTTGCGAAGGCTTGGAAGGCTCGTGCATAGGCATCATTTCGTAACTGGGCCTGAGATCTTGAGACTGCGCTCTGTACTCCGAGAGTGCTCTAATGTCTCTGCTCGGCGGCCTATTATCTGTTTGCCGCATTTCTATGTTTGTCGACGGCATAAGCTCTTGAATGACTTGCATCTCGTGAACGAACGGCTTGAACTCGCGGCTAGGCGGTCTCATATCTTGGCCCCGCATCTTCAACTCCTGACTAGGTAGCCTCAGCTCAGCTTGATTCGGCGCTCTGTACTCTTGACCGGGCGGCGGTCTCAGGTCGAGATTCCGCGGGCTCTGCATTCGCAGATCGTTGCTCGCTGTTCTCATCTCCGGGTGGCATTCCCTAGGTCTGTCCATTTCGGCCATCATCGCATTGAACATGGAACCTCTGTCGACGTCGGCATGCTGCATCAACCGGTTGTTGGCATCCAAGGATTTCGGCGAGTCGATATTGGCTGCGTCCACGGAGTAAATCGGTCTGTCGATGGAGTTATTGTTTTTGCTCATAGGCAGACCGTATTCGATGCTCGGTCGCGCAGCAACGGGACTGGCCAAAACGAAGCTCTCGCGCTCGGGAAGCAATCGATTAGGCTGCTCCTTGTGAGTAGTCTCCGAGTCGAACGCTCGTCTCTCTATGTTGTTTTGATATATCTTCTCCCTGATTTCCATCTTGATGTCGTCGCTGGTGTGCTTCGTCGCGTGCTTGTTAACCCTGCTCTCCATAACCGTGTGTTGTATCTTGCTGGGGTCGGTGTACGTCACGGTCAGGACGCCGTTGGATTCCACGTGTCTGGATCTCGCTGGATCCTGATGCCGCGGACGGCAAACGTCTCTCTCTTGCGTTTGTTTGTCCAGCTTGCTACTTCCCACGCGATACTGCTGCTTGATTTTACTGTCCATCACGTATCTTTCGGTGAGATAGGCCTGCAGCATGTGG
This sequence comes from Dinoponera quadriceps, assembly GCF_001313825.1. Taxonomy (NCBI): domain Eukaryota; kingdom Metazoa; phylum Arthropoda; class Insecta; order Hymenoptera; family Formicidae; genus Dinoponera; species Dinoponera quadriceps. The sequence goes on along the minus strand of NW_014554606.1, from coordinate 141,115 downwards.
CCCTGCGCGTCCGGCTTCCACTCTCTACCCTGTATCGGCAGCCGCTCCATCGTCTGGACTATCGTCTGCAGGAGGACCGGTTCCGAGACGGGCGTCAAAATGTCCGCGGGTCTGGCTCTCTGCGGGACCGGTTGTTGCTTCGTCGTCAGATCCATCGGTTGAGACATCGCGGATTGGTGAAGGCGCGATTCCGCGCTGCTGCTCACCACCGCCACCACCTCCTCCATCTCGACTCCGTCCGAGTCGTCTTTCTTCGAGGCCGACTGGATGACGCTGCTCCTCGATTCTTCCGCCGTAGCTCGGCTCGACGGGAAGTAGTAGCGGTGCGACGACTCGCTCTGAATCAACGTTGTCCCTTGGCTGCTCAGATTTGGACAGCTCGTCGCGGCCGTGGACGTGACCGTGGAAGTTGTCGGTAAGATCGGTAAGGTCAGAGCGTACGGATACGTCGTCGGCCTTCCCGACGGCAGCAAGCCCGGCAGTCTGCTGTTGCGTTGCGAAAGGCTCAGCAGACTTTGCGCCGCTTCTTGCTCCTCGCTACCGGACTCTTCGCTCTCTTCACCGTCGCTCTCCTCTTCTTCCTCCGACGACTCGTCCGCGTTGCCGCCGGTTGATTGCGCCATCGACTCCTTGTCGGTGCTCTCGTCGCAGACGCTCGTCGGCACCGGCACCACGCCCAATTCCACGCATTTCTTGTAGTGAGCCTTGGACTTGGTGTGTTTCGTGAGGTTGCCTTTCGTCTTGAAACTGTCGCACAAACAATCGTTTCACAAACTCGGGGCACAATGCGTTCCGCCGCGAAAGGTCGCAGACTTACCTGAAGACACAGTGCTTGCAAGTGTACGGCCTGACATCTGTATGCGTTCTGATATGTTTCTTCAGCATAGATGGTTTCTTACACCGAATACCACATTCCTTGCAGACGTAACGTCCTCGACCTTGCGAAACATAACATTATTCGCTGATAACGCGGATGATTATCTTTTCTCGCTGAGAATTTTCTCTCATTCTCAACGCGCGTGTTGAAATACATTCCGATAAAATCATTTCGAAATACCATCATTGAAAAAGAGAGCTACATCTCGCGCAACGTTACAAGATAATACAAATGCTTCTCACCTCTTCCGCGCACATAGGTGTAATCCTCGTTACTCTCGTAACCTCCGTCGAATATCGTCACCTTTTTCGCCTTCTCCTGCATATCACTCTCCAATCCGCTATCCGGGCTGGTGGGAGTGGTTGGTCTCTGTGAGGAGTGCGTCAGAATGTCCTCCTGCCTTTTCCAAGCGGTGGTATAATTGGAGGGTCTGTGCCGAGAGTCGTAGTGCGCCATGTCCACGTCCGACGGTGCCTCCTTACATATTTTCCAATTGGAGTACATCGACAGACCGTGTTGTTGCGTAACGTACATCGGCTGCGGTCGGTTCAGGGTGCAATAGAACACTCTGGTGGAACACTTTAGTCCCAGATATGTGTAGGCGTGCCCGTTGAGATACAGCTGTCCGTAAGACTTTTTCGGTCGCGGAGTCTCCGGACTGATGAGAGGGAGTGTATTGGCTGTCGGCGTGATCCCGTGGTGCTTCTTCGGCGTGAACGTGCCGGGCTTGAGCGGTAGCGACGTAGGTCTCACAAATTTATTCGTCGCTTCCTCGGCGGTGACTTCGCTTCTTGGCGATTTCACCTCGGGCTTCTCCTTACCAACTACTATCTCTACGGAAGTTTTCGTTGGCACTTCTGTTTTCGAAGAGTCTACGTTCACGAGTATCACCGACGGCACTGGCTCGGTGACCTTCGTCTTGGCCCCGTTGAACGCACCACCGTCCACGAGCTTCGCTCGTCCGTCGGAGAGGCTCAATCGGCCGTTTTCATGAGGCGACGGTAGGTCCACCTCGCTCACGCCCCAATTGGACGGCCTCTTTCTGCTCTCCGTAGTAGCTTTAGGCGAGTACCTCAGTTTACTGTAAGAGCCGGAGGAATTGTCCGTGCCATTCGGGTAACCGAAAGATTTATCCGAATGCTTCTTGTCGTATGTAAACTCTCTTCTCTCGCCCCGCGGGCTCTCTATAGGGCCCTTGTTGTACTTCACCACCGCGCCGTTCTTGATATGACGATCGAGCTCAGTTTTGCCGATTTCTCCGGTCCTCGCACGATACTTATCCGTCTCGATCTTAACGCTAGGAGGAACTTTGGGGCTGTCACCGCCGGGAGTCTTGAAGCTGATCTTGGATTCCTTGGCCGGACTGGCCAGATCCAGAGGCTGGTCCAGCAGCACGGAGGGCGGTCCGCCGAGCATACCGGCTTGCACCGGACTGGCCAGGTTCAAAGGTTGATGAGGTACCATATGTAGACCCGGTAGACCCGGTATCACCTTGTAGCCGGCTGCTTCGCCGGCCGTTATACTCGGGGATATGTCTATAGTCGGCGTGCCGGTCAGGGTGTGTGGCCCGGGCATGCCGGGAACGTACGGTATTATTTTGCCGCCGTGGAGAATGTTGGTGATGCCCGCCTGAGGCAACGTCAACGGGTTGTAGGCAGTGATACTCGTCAGCGGGTTCAAATGCGACTCCAGGTAGTTGTAGCAGGACATGGTCGGCGCTATATTGGGGGTTGATATGTTCGGTATGATGGGCGCCAGCATCTTCGGTACGTTGGGCAGAGATATGGAGGAACTCGGCGTGCTGGCCGGCGTGCCTGGCGGCTTGTGGACCATAGTGCCGCCCGAGTGCAGTCCCGATTTTACCACCACCGACGCCGTCTCCGAGGTCACGCACTTGCTACTCACTATATGCTCGCTGGTGGGCGAGTTGGTCTGTCGCGGCTCGATTCTCATTGTTTTCGTCTCGCCGGTGTTGTCGAGAATTCGCACTTCGCCGCCGAACATCTGCAGAGAATTCGGACGCGGGTATTTGCTGAGCTCTTCCAGCGACCTCAGACTGGTCGGCACGTTCTCCAATCTTGCTTTCTTCGCGGCCGGAGCGTACGCGTCGACCAGACGAGTGTTACCCAGCAGAGGACCCGGCGAGGGTAACGGTTGCAAGGTGCCGTAGTACGACTCGGAAGACTTGCACTCGACAAAGTCGGACTCGCGTTTCTCCAATTCCCCGGGATAATCTGCTCTTCGGGGGCTGCCCTTGCAATAGTATCTACGGTGAGTCTCGAGGTTGTCCACGCTGGTATAGGGGATGTTGCAGCTGGGGCACGCCAGATTGTCAATCGCGGTTGCCTCCGTCAACGGGCCGTTCGTCGCGGTATTTGCAGTTTTCAGCAGGAGATCTTTGATGATCGAACCCTCGAAGCTGTCCTCCTTTGCTCCTTCCTGAGTGTAGCTGTCGCTGTAGCAACGTTTCCTGCTCGAAGGCTCCGGTTCCACGGAAGACAGATTCAACGGCAGCTCCGACTGCTGCTTCGTTTCCACCAAGCTCTGCTGACGCTGCATCAGCTTATGGAGACGCGGATCCACCGCCTCCATGATCGCCTGATTATCCGTAATGATTTTGTCGATGTGCTCTTGTAATTGTTCCGCGTTTGGCATGGAATTGGAAGCGGCGGCGGTGGTCGAAGAGGAAGAGCTGCTACTGGAAGAACTAGGTGACAAGGAGGACGTCTCGGCATCGTTGTTTACGCACTGTAACGCCGTGTGGAATTTCGGCTTGTAGATCTTGCCGGTCTTGACGGTCTTCACGACGGTGGATACTGTTGTCGTCGTCGTCGTCGTCGTCGTGGGTGTCGAAGCGGGTGGAGGTGGTGGCGTACCTGTGCCATTGCTGGCGCTGTCCGACAGGCTTATGTCCGAGTCCTCGGACATCTGCGAAAAATGGTACAACTCTTTTGTCCAACTCAATATTTTCTTCCACTTCTAATCTCCAAAAATTATTATTCAATATATCTATCGCATGTATTATTCTCCATTTTTTTTTTACAATATACCGCCATTATTGTGTCATCATATATAAAAGAAATTGCACGAAAAGCATTTTATATCAAGTGCTTGAGCCAAGTGAGAACAATTTCATATTGAGTTTGTGTACAACAGCTTATATTAACATAACGTGTGATATCTACTGACTTTATTTACAAGTATTACAAATAACGCATTACTTCTTAACCTTCCGATAACCACACGTTCACAGAAAACATAAAAAAAAAAATGGGGAAGAAGAGTTAGGATTAACACGAAACACACTTATAGCGAATTCGACACACTAGTTCGCAGGCTAAGGCTCATTCATAGCCCATTCTTATGCTTAAAGATCGCCTTAAACACACCTTTAAATACTACTCAGCCAGTGAAATAATCTATGCAACGTCCATACGGATCGTTTTGTCAGTAAAGAAGTTTCTGACGATGTATTTGAGACGACGAAATATATAAGAACGAATTGTGAAGAATCGAATTAGCGAATCTTGTTAATCGAATACCTTGCTCGCATCCCCTCCTTCCATCTTGAGCGCGTGAGCGCGCGATCTGCGGTGCTTGTACAGATTCGACTTGGTCTTGAAGGCAAATCCGCATGGCACGCACGGGTACGGCCGCTCGTTCGTGTGCGCTCTGATGTGCTTCTGGAGTACGCTCGGTTTCGCGCAGGATAAGTTGCAGTAAGAACAAACGTAGCCGCTCTTTCGAGACTCGGTGGGCTCTCCCTCGGGTTCCGGGGAAGCGTTGAGTTTGACGGGCTCCTTGCCATCCTTGTCGGCGTCCTTTCGCTTGGGTGCCTCGACAGAGGCGTTGTTTGCCGTAGTCTCCATCTTCTTGGGCTCGACCTTTGGCGCGACTTCCGTCGTCGCCATCTTCTTGAATTTCTTGTGCAGGTACTTTGGCTCGCCATCGTTGTTGTTGTTGTTATTGTTGTTGTTGTTGTTATTGTTATTGTTCAGCTGTGGGTCTGTCATCGCCACAGTGTGGGTCTCTGCAAACGGCACGATACCAGGTGGATTTAGTAACTGACTGTGACTACCGGGGCCGGGAAAAAAGAAGCGGAGTGACTGAGAGAAGCTGAGATCGGGGTGGTGGGCTCTCAGGTGACTCACAGACGCGAGAACGGACGTCGTCGTGCACGGGGGGAAGAAGGTGATTCACACGAAAGGTTGCGATTTCTCGATACTGCGCGCGCGAATCGGCGCGACTATTCTACGAAACGAACGCATCGATCAATCCAATATAATTGTCGGAGACGATTATCTCGCGCGTCAGAATACCACGACATATATATATAGAAAGAGAGAGAGAGAGCAGCTGTTGACGTGTAAAAAGTCCCGAAGTAACGGGCCTCGAATCGAGTTTATTACGTGCGATGTGACTTTACGTAAGGTGCTAATGACGCGTTGAATTCACGATGACGACGGTCATACGGGTAATACGCGACTACGATTGTGACTATTGTGCATGAGGAAAGTATACGAGGTCGCTAGCAAAGTACCGTGATGCCGACCGAGAAAATTCCAGATGCACCGTGCGCGTGTCGATCGTCTCGCGATGCATCCGTCTACTAGGAAGCCGATCCGATGGGAAAAACATCGTTCGGCTGCCACGAGAGTTATATATTACGCTTCGTCGCGATTACGTTACGCGCAAAAGTGAATCGATTCGTTACGCGTAATTGCGTCGAGTCACGATCGAGTCATCAGACGCGGAATATTGTCTCGGAGTCGTCGTTAAAAGATCTCTCTCTCTCTCTCTCTATTGATAACTCGCTTGATTTTTACATGCCGAGATAAAAGTGTCAAACTTACGCGCGTATCGATACAAGTCACAGTATAACGAAGGTTTTTTTTTCTTATTTACCGATCGTAGTAGGACATTTTGAAGGAAGATTAGAACTGCGATGTTCTCCTTGGTACACTTTCCCACGGACGGGAAAAATACATGGCCGTGAATATTCATTGATAATATTCGGTCATAGATATTTCCCCGCGACCAAGAAATAGTCGAGCCATAACTGGTCGGCGATTGGTGTACGAGGAAAACATTAGCATTCCGCAAATAATTCAATTAAGAAACTCAATTACGCGATTACAGTCTAATTTTTGCGCCCGAAAACAGGCTGACGTGAAATTCAGTAATTTCGAGAGAACGAACAAAATTCTGCAATTTTATAAACAGTCGCGCCTTGTACTATTCCGTTAAACAGAGTTATTCTAATCGCGTTCGAGGTAGGTCGGTAGGTGCGGAGGCAAACTCGGAGATCGGTTCAAACTCGATTATCCACGTGTTCGATATTCAAGACGCGACAGGTCGTCCCTGTGGAATTATGCGGCAACGCGACGTTACGAAAGCGGAAGTGGAGCACAGGTTCAATAGTTCAGAGTCATTTACACACAAACGAGGCTTTTCTTCGCGCCGTTTATAAGCGTCCGAGATCTTCCGTATTTGTTTTCTGGAACGACAGTAAATTATTTAGGATCGTACTCTCGCAAAATTCTCGCCTCGTCTTCTCCCCGACCTATATACGTCGATTAATCACGTAATTACCGACCACGTCGTTAGAACATCGGGTGCTGCTGACGTTCAACTTGTTCGTTAAAACTCGAGTTTGATGCAGTCATTAAGTTGCTGTGTGCAACATAGCTATCTGAAGATTCGTTGCAAGACGCTTTCTTGTTCAACGACATTTTAATTCTAATTTATTGGTATCACTTGCATCCATTCGTTTGCTACGTTGAATGCTTTCTACACAAAAAATACTATATTCAAGTAAATAATTACTCCTTTGCAAATTTTTACTTGGATTATTTGAATTAAGTAAATTTTACTTGGATAATATTTTATTTTTGGATCAAGTGAGTAGAGTAAAAATCATATTACTTGGTTCAAGTGAAAATTTGTTAAGGAGTATTGGAGCAGCTATTTACTTGAATCTAGCACTTTTTTCCATGTAGAGATTGAGTCATTTCTTCCTCATCTATATAGTTACCCACTCTTTGTCGTTTCTTTTAGAATGACTGGCATGTCACATTTGACACACACGTTTGTATGTTCCTGTATGAATTTCCTACAACATGGTTTTGGATCGCGAGAGTTCAAAGTCCACGAATGTGTCATCGTCTCTATCATCCTTTGCCCTTCGTCCTCGTGTCCCTCAACGAAGAATGCGCAACGCCAACCGGGCGGCTCTGCGCGTCGTCCCTGCGTATTTTTATAGCTAGCAGAAATCGTCGGCCTTTTCTTGGACGCCACTTTCGCGGCACCGTTCGCCGAAGTGCCCCGATAATTTTGGACCGTGCTATTTATACGCGCAAATACAGAGGAGAGGGAGAGCGAGCGAACGAGCGAGAGAGAGAGAGAGAGAGAGAGAGAGAACGAGCGAAAAGAGAAGAGCTGGCAGAACGCGCGCACGAGCCAACCTGGTTCGTCGACGGAGGCATTCCTCGTGGAGAATCACCATCGCGCCCAAACGAGACTTACATCGACGATCCATTTGGCAGCGGTAGACTTCATCGAAGAAGAAACACCCGGAAAGCCTCTCGACTCTCACAGAGATGACTTGATGCATCGCACGATGAAATTTACGAACAAAATCCAAACCATCTTCCATAATTACATTTCCTTTAAAAAGGAAGAAAAAGAAGGAAACCCATTAGCATCATTGTTCCAATTAATTGACCAGTGTTTACACTTCGAGAAACCTTTCGATAAAATCGGCGTTGCCGATTTGAAATTCATTTCCCTCGCAATTTGTAATAAATGTCGATTCGACGCACTTTCTTTCGTATTTTGTGGAAGAAAAAACTTACGTCATCCAATTGAATTCGCTCTTTCGATTATCCGGCAAACACGAGAACATTCACGTCGCATCGTTAATTACGGATGCAGCTTTAAAGTTTACGTTGCGTGCGAGCGCGCCGACGCTAATAGGTTGATCAGCGAGAAGCTCTTTATAAGCAAACGCGTCGTGGGAGGAGACGCGTGACGCAAATACACGTGAGACACGCGAAACTTCATTAGGCTCTTCTTAATCGACGGCGGCGCGAATCTAGCAGAAATGAATGAAACCGACAATAGCGTGCTCTTTTCGTGCCCATTCGCTTCTACGAACACGCATGGTATCTACGCGGTTATCGCAGGATGTCTTACAGGCCGGCTCAAGAGTTGATCGAGGAGACTGACTTACCGTTACGACCGTAGTTCTTTCGCGTAATCGCAAATTTACACGATGTGTGCGATTGCGTGCGAACGACACTAATTATACAACAGCAATTGGAACGTCTCGTAGCGTTTGCAGCGTGGCATTATGTATATGATGTACTTTCGCTACGAGATTTCCAACTTGTGTAGGAAATTGACAACAATTTTATAGCTTTTCCAAATTAATCGCTAATTAACGAAACTTTTCCATTGCACCAACGAAAGGTCAAAATTGTGATTCGAGCGATCGAATTTGGACGGAATGAGGCTCGGCAAACTTTTCATTTTGATCAACGCACACGGCTAAAGGAATATTTTTCTCTCATTTTAATGATATCGTCGCGCGCGCTACAAATCGACGAAATGAATGGTATCAGTGGACTGAAGATCGACAAGCAAGCAGCAGCGTGGAGATTATCGCGGACAACGTAACAACCGGCCTCGAGTTTCGAATTATTCAATTAACGTCCTCTCAAATATTTGTCTGAAATTACAGCTTGTTATCGAAGTTATTCGTGCATTATGCGTACACACTCGTAGTCCTGCGCTACATGTTCGCAAATATATCTCGCGGACGTGTATGGCCGCGCGCAATAAATACGGTAAGCTTCGTATGCACTCCCGTTCGCGAAGCGACGGAAATGGGTCACGATACACGTTTTGTTTGCATTTCGAGCAAACGCAGATTTCAGTCAGTTATACTCGGAATATAAAACAACGGCCGCAGTTATTTCTCCGCGTGCTCCAGTGGCAATTGCCGATGCGTTTAATCGCATGCTAAATTGACGAGAAGTGACGGGCATACGTTGTTTTACTTGGGGACGACAATTTAAATAACAACGAAATAACACCGGTGACATTGGCTCCTTTATTTTGCCTTAAATCGATCGCAGAGGGACGACAGATTTGAGCGTGCCATCACGCACGTAAATTTGATCGTGGACTCTTCGTGTCGTCGCGTAAAATTTTATTTTCGGGCTCTCGGCAGGCGAGTTTCGCCCACACGTCGTGCCGAGTAAAACACCGAGTAAAACACCAGCTTATGCGAGCTGGTCGAGTCTATTTTATTGATGTATTGGTGTTATTATTGTTCGTCCTCTATCTCGATGCTTCGCTCCCTGACCTCGGTGGCCCCCTCCTTGCCGATACATCGGCATACGCGCAAAGATAAATCTCGTCGCGTTCGGCTATAAGCAAGATCTGTGGCAAATTTATTTGCACGTTTCTTCCCCGTCGCAGGTCATCCTCGGCTTTAACACTTGTCATGTATTGCACGTGCAGTGTGGAAAGCTAAAAACAAAAATACATGCATGTATATGTGTATATACATGTATAACAACTTATGCGCGCGCGATTTGGGTTCAAGTCTGACTGGGACGCTCCAAGAGACGGAGCATAAACGATCAATTGCAACCTATGAATAGTCTGTTCAGTCTGCCGCGCGTTACATCGTACCATCGCGCTATATCGACCTGACAATTCGTTAATCGTTTTATACCGGACGCGTCAGACGCGTTAAACGCTCGTTCAACTGACCGCGATGTCATGCCTCAATTTTCACGCTTGTTTACGTTTGACTTTTGAGAAGACCGCCGTTTGAGCTTTTTACAATTTTGGCTCGTTTCTTTCCGTTCGAATTATTTCTTTATGATATTTCAGGTTTCTTAAATTTTCACGACTGTATTTATCTCGGTCCACGGTGTCTCAAAGTCCTCTGCACATTACACCGTTACGTAGGCTAAGTAAACGATCGCTCCACCTTGGCAGGCAGCTATGAGTCTCTCACAGTCCGGTCGACATCAAAAACACGAAGGTCAATTTCATATTTTCGAGTTTGTTATTTATCATCGTCATTATATGACATTTCGCATCTATACCAAGTCGCGCTTGAATCAGCGGAGTTTCTTTCTCTCGTCATCGTACGATTACGGGCGGGGTTTCGCCGAAACGATCGCCCGCCACATGATCTCTCGAGAGTCCTTCGCCATCGAAGGATAATTTTAGCAGTGTCGCAGACCTTTCAATATTAACGCGACTGATCCATTCATTATGTGAGAGAAGCACCGCAAAATCTCAAGATATTTTATCCATTCTGAGTCAGTTCTCCACTCTCTGGGTCAGTTACCCGCTTATTCATTGATATCGATAAAGCTCGCGTACAATCCTTCCCCCGGTCCGGCACGGCCTCAAGTTTAATTTAACTAACGCAGAAATCGATAATGGTAGGAAACGGCTCTCTTCGTAGCGCAGATAATGCGCGACTGTTGTATTTGTTCGATGCATTGTCAATAATTTTAATTGTCTGTTAGTGGCTATAGTTTTAGTGCGCACAATGCATATTCGTTGTCAGATTTATTGTGGATATATCGTCCAGATGCGCGAATGCGACGTCCAATTAGCGTCCGCTCAGTGCGATATGTTGCAGTGAATCGGTGAGGCGCGGTGTATCTCTTGTGCGGAATATTCGAATCAATTCGCTCTTTATTATCGAGCTTTATGTCAGAAACGCCAACACTGATATCAATGTGTCGCTGCAATTAAGAGAAAAAAAAACGTGAGAATACAGCGTGTTGCATATTCCGTTTCCAACTGGTGAAACTCGGAATACGTGTCTGATACGGACAAATCGTCCTGCGTGGATCACATAGGAAGCGAGGTTGAGAAACACTGATACATATCGCATAGCGGGTCCGCGACGGCCGAGCGCTGCGCCGGATGAACTCCGGCTGGTATTGGCCGGCCACCTCCTCCTCCCTCCGGCTGTGCGGACTGTACCCGTGCGACCGCGCAAAGTCGTACGGTGCTGCCACTGGCGAGGAAGCGGGAGATTCCCGCGAAGAGCAAGTGAGTCACGCGGCCCCGCGCGTCTGACGAAGCAGCGGTCGGTCCCACCTCCTTCCGCGCCACACCAGCCGCTTACTTGCGTCTGACGGAGCACCTCTCCTCTACCGTCGGCCTTCGCGGCCACTGACGCACACACACGCCATCGCCTCCTCTTTCACGTGCGCGGGGATCCCCGCCCGGCTGTTGTGCCTGGTACTTCACGATAGTCCCCCCCCACCGCGCCTCGATGGAAGAGACCCGATGCGGTGAATTCACGCCGTTCGCGCTGCCAGTGAACGGGTGATTGGGTCACGCACCCCGTCTACGTGCCCTAGGACGTTCACGGCCGCGAAATGCTCTACCGAAAGAGAGAACCGATGCTATGAACGATGCGTGTTTGTCTCTGCGTGTCCCCTTCGCGCCTTTCGTTGCTTGGCAAAGCAAGTTCGACGATCGCATTCTCGCGAAAAAATTTGTTTAAGTCACCGTTAGGTGTTCACCGTCAGTCAGACGTCCAGCTATTGTACACCGTGCTTTCTCCTTTTTCTTTTCATGTAATTTTCCAGAGCGTCAATTGATGGATCCACCTCTTGTGATGCTGAAGTAAACAACGCGCTTAATTAATCGAGTCAGTGACGCCGTGCTTACGCGTGTAGACAGTATGATTCCATATTTACTTTTCGATTCGTTTAATTAGATTCCATCACCGACGGCTGCTTTCGTGTGTGTGACTATGACGCACGGCGCAAATTCAATAGAGAGTTCTTCGTCGTATTTCTCATTGTCGTTGTAAATACTATAACACGACTCCATGAATTGCTAATTCATGCAAGATTATCGACTGAGGATACGAAGCTACTTGACGACATTTAACGTTTCTCCCTTTCCTCTTGTCGCTCCAAATATAATTTCTGTAGCGCGTTCCAGGTATGCGGTGCAGTAATTATTCGCACGCGCCGACTCTTCTTATTTACTAATATTCGATTGAAATAGGATGTATCGGAAAAGATTCTTTTCCGACGTAATAATAAGAATTTATACAAGTTGTTGCTTTATTGCTATCATATCGTAGTTATCATCTCGGATTAATCTTTCAAATGAGAAAAAACGACGATAAATTTAACTCGCGAAAAAAAAGCGACTGTGTTTTATCATCGCACCAAGTATAAATACTGCTCGTATCATACGATAATGAAGCCAAATTCAAGAGATCACATTGTCAGGGCTAAGAGCTGAAGGATACATCTAGTCAGAATGACGAGTGTCGTACAATCCTTTTAAGCTTATTACAAGACCGTAATGGGTATCGCAGTGCGAGCGTAATAAAGTTTGCTGGATTTACGATTAGAGGCTCACGAGCAGTTAAAGTAAATTTAGATAGCGAATAAAGTAGATTTCGTTGTTTCGTTCTGCCTCTTTCGCGAGATATTTCTTTCAACTCTTATGCATTCGCGAGTATCCCGATTTATCCATATTTTTTTAAGAATTCTAATAAATACCGCCGATATTTATCAGTGACAATTATGTTTCCGTTTCTACAAACATATTATCCTAACCCAGAGAGTGCATGGGTTCTATAAATATTCATGCTTTTCTCACATTCTCTCGCTGATACGAGAATACCAGGAAAAGTACGATGAATTGACGTTACTATGAGTGTCAATCATCTAAAGTTTCCACAAATCTTCTTAATTTTTTCGTTTTTATAGCCTGCTTCGCATGCTTCTATTATTTTCCTTCTATTCTACATTTTGTGTCATTTATAGACAATTGCACGGAAAATGTTCGTTCTCTCTCTCTCTCTCTCTCTCTCTCTCGAGTTGAAGAAAGAAAGTGTTGTATCATATGAGATTTGAAGGGGAACGGAGTGTTGGAACAAATTTGACGCGCAGCGTCAAGAGCACGTTCGCGCGCGAACTATTCTTCTTTGCAGGGACAACGGAATCGTGCAGTTTGAAGCAAGCTTTATAACCCCGGTATCTCTCCCTTCCACGAATAGACGACAAACCGGGAGAAATTCTGACGATCCTACACTCGGCTTGGCCGATTCCAGCTTAATACGGCATGGCGCGGAGGAGACCGCCGTTACCACTTCGTCGTCGTGTCACGCCGCTATAGGCATTGCGCGCGCGCTCACACTTCGCTCTTCGTGCTTCTTAGCGTAGCATGAAAATAGCCGAGCGTACTTGGAATATCGCGTGGCCTACGCGTTAAGCATGCTAAAACGGCATCGTTCGCTCTACCAACGAGCGATCGCGACCGATGGCCACGACACGATACACTGATATTACCAGGTACTCGTCTAATTTACAATTCTCTGACATATGGAGTGCATTTCTGGATCGACCGTTGACTGGGGACAAACTTTTGCACCGTGTAAAACAATGTTCAGTGCAAATGGTCTTGCAGAGAAATACAAAAGATCGACTTGAGCTTTCTAAAGATAACGACTATATGGTGCAACCCGGTGTGATGTTTTTTCGATCTCCGTCAGCTGGACAATCGATTCGGTCAACTATCTCGTCAACGATTGGGCAAATTGAAGGCAATGATTCAAGAGATGTCCGGTTTTGGTGGATCGCGCGAGAAAGGACCTCGCATGACGTTCGTAAAAACGAAAGCGAGGGAAGAGCACACAGAAGGACCGGCAGCGCTGACACAGAGAACTCGTAACGACTCAGCATCCCTCGTAAATTTTTATAACGCGATCGTAACGCGATTTACAATGTACAAAAGTGGCCGGGACAGACACGAGTCTCTCGCTTCTGTCTTTTTCCTTCTTTCTCATAACCGCATTCTACCTTCCGAGTATCACGAAAACACGTCGGTGTTGAGACGATGAGACCGCAGGGAAGGAAGGGAACGACCGAAAAAGGAAAACGAAGTGGCAAGCTCCGAGAGGGAGGAACGTAGGAGAGGAACGGAACGGTGAACGTGGAAGGGGACGGAGAGCGTTGCCGCAACGCGCGAGAAAGTGAGAGGAAGAAAGATCGAGCGAGCGAGCGAGAGACGGAGGTACTGTTGTCGCATCATATCTCGCGAGTATACGGGGTCAGAGGAAAAGAGGGACAAACACACCGCGCGCGCAGAGCGGCGGCGGGACATGGCGGAGGGGGGGATTGGTAGTCAGGCAGTGTACAAGCAGAGTGAGAGAGAGAGAAATGTGCGCGGAGAGGTTGGTGGTTCACCTGTCGTCATGGCAACGCCGCTTCGCCGCTCACTTGTTACTCCATCGGCATAGCTCGGCTCTCGGCGGCGGTCCTCTTGCAGCCTCCGCAGGAATACGAACGCGAGTCACGATCCATCGCGTGGGACAGAGAGCGAGACGACGCCTCCTCTTCGACGGCAGGCGAGTGCGCGAGTACCAGCGCGATTTCTGCCTCTGTTGAAGATCGACGAACCTTCTCCTCCCTTGCCGACAATACGGCGACGTCGGGCGAGAAAAAAGTCGCGAGAGGGAAAGAGAGAGATTGCTCTCTCACGTCCACCACTGCAATATGCACTATATGTACGATTATCACAGAACATACACTTCACTATGATATATATATATATATATATATATGTAATATACTTGTGTATGTCTATGTGTGTATATACTCTGGTCGGTCCTCTCGCTACTCCCTTCGACACGGATCACCCACGGAGAAACGTAGAATTCGAACGTATCACAGAAGCACGACGCGGAGGAAGGGGAAGACGGCCAGGGAGGAGTGAACACATCCACCCTCTCCTCTCCGTTTCACTTTACTCGCTCGTCCTCCCACCGCGTACTTAAGCCGAAGTCACTCTTCTATTTTAAGCTCTACACTTGCCTCGTCGTGTACTCTCTCTCTTTCTTTCTTCGAGCCAGCCGCACATACGAAGTGATATTCACATATTTATCCGCACGCACACACGTAGGTACGTACGTAGCCGTGTAGAGAACGGGAAGAGAACGCGCGAGGTCTCGCACTACAGAAGGGAACGCGCGCGATTCCACTTCTCGTTATCCACTTGTGAGCGCGTCAATCTGTTTGCTATGCAAATCCCGTCCGACCGACGAAACGGACTTTGTCGATGATATATCTGACCCAGCCGCGCAGTTAGTCATTGCCCGCTGAGCGACATACGTAGAAAAGTCGTAATCGGCCACCGCGCAACGATTCCACGGGGTCTCCTTACCCCCACCACAACGACGCAGCAAAGCACATACGCCGCACACCAGCACACAATTTCACACAACGGCGACACGGAACGTGCGGCGCGCGCGTTGCTACTACCACCATCTCGATCCCGGCAGAGAGCGTAAGGTCTCGTTCCCCGTGGCGCGCGTAAACGCACTGCGCGCGCGAGAAACCCGACCGCGAATTCCCCTGACGGCGGCGGCCTCACTCGACCGGTGACGTCATTGGCGCCTAAACGCGTCGCGCGAGCGGGCATCCGCGCGCTTCTCGGAGATCGGTAGCGGGTTCTCCGCTTCAGATTCGCTCGATACGACTTTCTTACGTACGAGCTCGATTGATTGAGCTTTGCACTCGCCGACGAGTGCTCGCGACGATCGTAATCTCTTCCTCGATCAGTCACCTCGTCGCGATTTACAGAGCACTGTGTTGCCGGCACAACAATTCACAGATCGAGCCGATGATGCGCGCGATTGATCGGCATTCCTCCGGTAGGACCTCGTGGTCACCGCGTGGTAACTCAAAGCTACTACTCCATTCATCGATCGGTGAGTGTCGATCCTGCGAGGCTCCTCAGCGATCTTGCGCATCGCTCTCGGCACTTCCTCCTCGAGCGAGAGGATAAACGCTCTCCCGTCCGCGATCGATTTCTCTCTCACAATCGCGCGGGTTCTTCAAATACTCCGTATCGTGGTTGAAATTCGCCCGCGGGAACAACGATCGCTACTTCCTCTCTTGTTTTCCCCACGTTATTCGGGTATGTCCGGTTGTCAACAAGTGATTCCCCGCGATACGGTCGGTACGGTGTCGCACGCTACACACACGCTCCTCACGGCGTTGTTATTGTTGCGTAACTGGCGAGTTCGTGTATCTGGCTCCGCGAGACAGAGCGTATGGAGTGGCGCGAAGAGAGACGTGGCGAGAGGATAGGAGGGGAGGAGAGAAGAGAGGACGGACGGTTGGGAGAGAGGTAGCGATGAGTGAGCGAGTATACGCAACGAGAGAGAGAGAGAGAGCGTGCGAGCGGTGCGCCGTCTGGCGTGGCTGACGATAGTCTACTGCCTTCCGAGAACCACGAGGCGATTCCGTGTATCGAACGCGCACCGAGGGACGTCCGCGGTCGTAGTGGGGAAGAGTGCGGATGGGGGATAGGCGGATGAAGGGACGGCGGGGTGAGGAGGAGAGCAGCCCAGGCATACGCTCTCTTCAGGGACGTAGATATGCCCTGCGCGCGTTCTCTTACCGGAATGAGAGAGAACGTCATATTGGATGACGATAATGAGGGTTTTAACCGTGGCCTTGTCGTCTGCGACACCGCGCGTGAAATGGAAAATCTGCTGCGAAAGTTGGGTGTCTTCCTCTCTTCTTCTTTTTCTCTCCTTGCTCATCGTGGCCGTCGGCCTCGCTGAAATACGCTTTTCTACGTGAAAACTGAAATAAATCAACCACTCTCGAGCTCGTTTGAATCTCTCTCTCTCTTGAGCGCTCCTTGCTTCCTGATTAATTCACAATTCTCGATTCGCTCACATTTACAATCGCGCGTATAATCTAACCTAACCTGTTCTCAGCGCGCATTGCGCTCTATCGTTGTAAAACGTGTTACCCGCCTCGAAACCCCATTCAAACACATCGAGATTAACGACTACGGTCGACTTCCAATTTTAATCATCGCGTTGTATCCTATTCCACGATCGGTAGTAGCCAACACATCGGCGGATTAGAGGGAGCTTTTTCAGATGGTCTTTGGCTACGAACCCAAACAAAACGCGTTATAAATAAAGTCGTGAAAATAGAAGAGCGCTTCCCCAGACGAAGCGGGGATCCTCGCTAATCCACCTCTTTATCTATTCCGAATCGCCAACAGCCAAGGGCAGACGAGGTCCTTCTTTCCTCTCCGTTACGTTTCAATCGATCGCTTCTTCCATCGGGAATGATTCCGCTATTACCTACCATATACGTGCAGCCTTGTTCTCGTGCCAGTCCCGGAAGGACGGCCTTCGGGGAATTGACCTCGGAGAACAGGCGGGAGAGAAGGGACTCGAAGAACCGATCGAAAGAAAACAATACGTACCTCTTCGCGCGCGCCTACGGTCTAGGAAATTGGAAGTTCTATGCTTTCGGATTCTTGAAATTCCTTCGAAAAATTTGCGCGCTGTCTTCCACTTGAGAATCGGTGTAATATTCACTAATATTTTACTTTCTAAATTATACCTTTCACAAATATTTTCGTCCAATTTCAACATATTTTTAATACAATGTATAAAAACAATAACGCAGAATGAATCGCCTCAATCGGCGACATCATCCGCGAATTTTCGTTCGACCTCTGTTGCAATTAGCGGTTAATACGGTGTGTCGGTGGGCGATTCGTCATTCAAGGACAATCGGACGGAGGTATAATTAACGATTCCGCCGTGCGGAACATGAAAGTCTTTGTCACACATTACGAACGTTCATCGATCGTATCTGAAACGCAACACCGTCCACGCGCTCACGCACGGTCAACTGCATGCACGACATCGCGTGTGCAACAAGTTACTTCATTTAGAAAAGACGTGCGAAAAAACCCTCAAAAAATCTAGAAGAAAGCTCATTTGAAATTTGGCTACGTCCACAGTTTCTCGTCTGGATGAATTCAATAGTTAGTTTAAACGAATTAATTCTACTTGTTCTGGAACAACAGCGCGTCGGTTCTTTTTCCAACGCCGGAGTGCATGGACGAGATATCGAGGCGACGTAAAAAAAGCGGAGCAAACCGAATTCTGCCAAAAGTGGACTTGACCCATTTCTGGCCCGCGCTTCGATAATCGATTCTACAGCGTCCTGTCGTGGAATGGGCGTGACGGAATAACACGAACGCGGAGATACACACAATACGCAATCTCTATAAATCAATAGAGTCATTGTAGACCTGGGACGGCCTGATCTTTGGAACCTTAGCGGTGGGTTTCAACAACGACGCGAGAATCCTTTCATGGGACGGCAAAGGCAGCTTAATTGGCGCAATGTTTGGCCGAACGCGCACCACGGTCAGTCTGCCAATCAAGAATAAAAATTTCGGCGGAGCTCGCAATCATTTTGCCGGAAAATCTCCGAATGATTCACTTTGGGCAACAATGTGCGCGCGCTTCGGAGGGATGGAAAGCCTCGAAGACCGTTGATTGTCGCGAACCGGCGACGTAAGTCGAGCCAGGGCAAGTCGGACAAACCAGTCCGCAAGAACCGAGCCTGTTCTCCATCGGAGTTCCGGAGGAGCCGGACTGTTGTTCGCCCGAGACGACGGGACATTCCACGAACTGCCCCACCACGCGTCCGTCCTCCACTCCTTTGCCGCTGACGTGCCATCGGTTTCTCTCGCTCGCTCCCTCTTCCCTGCGAGCATGTTTCCGTCTTGTTTCTTCTTTAGCCGCGCACTCGCACGCGTCCATGGGACTCCGCTGGGAGCACGCTAGAATCCGCCTCGTCACATGGCAGTCACGCACACGCATCCACCACGCATGAGAATGGGCCGGTCGCGCCTCCTGCGTGTTCTAATATCGTGACGGAGAGAATGTTCATTTATCGTTTCAATCTCGTAGAGTCTCGTCGCGTCTAGTATATTTCAGCCGAATTTCCTTCAACTCTCACTTTCCTATCAAATCTGTTGTTCCGATTTAAACGTAGCAAGCTCGCACCTTTGTCCTCCTCCTGTTTTTGTAAACACATTTCAGATTATTTATTTTCGCCCAGAAAATATGAACAATTGATTGAGCGAAATAACGACGTCCGCCGACCTTAACACGTGACCCACTCGCTGGAGTATTGTTTGCGGAGTAGAGTAAGGAACGCGTGAAAATACGCTCCGGCAGTTGGAGTCCTCGCGACACGCGCACTTCCCTCGGAGGGAACGAGCGTCGCTCGCGTTGCTGCGCCGAGAGGGTCAAAGGCGCAACAGCGCGAGCGAGGACGTTTTACTTAAGGTCACTGTGTTAACCGTGCCGCGAGGATTCCATTAACGCCTTGATCGCGACTACTCAGCCGCGAACGCGGGAAAGACGTGTTGCTGGTGAATGCTCGACAGAACAGTAACGTCGGCTTACCTCTCTTCTGATATATTTCGCTTTTCCGCTTTCGTGATGCGATGTAATAAATCACAATACTTGCACAATGTTGATTATCGAGTGCTCATTTACTTTATAACGTTTTTAGAGTATTGAGTAGATTTTCTTCTACTTTGCTTGAAAAATTGTTCGTTTCGTTAAACATTTCGGGTAATAGTGACGCGACGATATAATATTGTGAAACGAGCGGCAGGCGCAGCAGAAATCCAATCGCCGAGACGCGAGGATCGCACGCGCATGCAAGAGGTCAAAGCTGGCGGAAAAGTCGCCGCTTGGGTTTATCGGTCGTGCCGATTCATCGAAATGTCGCCGTCGACGTCACAACATTTCCGATGCGGAGAGGTCTTCCGCGCGCGTGTCTCTTGGCGCACGAGCCGTTGCTTTGAAAATCAAATTGAGAGCTTTGTTGCCGTTTCGATCCTCCAGCTCTGAACGTTGTCGATAGATGCGCCGAGTTGACAAAGTTCTGGAACAAATAAAGAACCAAATTTCAAGAGCTCAATTTTTTGCAATCATGAAAGAGTCAACTGTATCGTTGAAAGTCGATATGTAGAAAGCCTGAACCATTTTGTCAAAATTTATCCCGTCAATTTAAAAGATATTCGCTAACATACACAGAGAGACAGAGAGAGAGAGAGAGAGATATTATAATTTTTAAAAATATGTCTATTACATCGTAAAAATGACGTTTGTTTGAAACGGCGGTTTTGTGGATTGCGAAATATTTGGAAATTTCATATTCGATGATCTCATTTCAACTTAAAATACGATATCGTTATGTCACTTCTGGGATATTCGTCAACTTCAATATTAGATTGTGTGCACAGGAAATGTCGATTTTATATCAATTTTCAGATAATCTCAGGAAAATCAGGAATGTAACTAACCGGAGTAATTTGTTCATACTTCCAACGTATTCTTCTCAATAAGAAGTCAATTTTGGATATCAGATTGATTATAGTGCGAAATCCGAAGTTTTACAGGACAACTGGAAACTGATAATCTTTTTTCGCTGTCGTTCATTCTAAATTTCAATACTTATCGGACCGGTGGCAACCAACCCTATTCATTTTTTTCCAATTATCAATGGCGCACATATTCAAAGAGCCGGGTTTTTCACGGGTTTATCGAGAGTCGGCGGATGAACCGGAGAGAAGATGCGCGCGTTATGGGGCTTTCTCGGCGAAATGGGAATATTCGCGGAATTCCCGTTGTTCTCGGAATCCTCGTATTAAGAGTGTGGTCGACGTCGTGTCTGGACTCTTGACGTGAGCCAAGCAAGATAAGGCGAGCGAGCTTCCTCACTGCCGTTCGCTCGTTCGTTCGTTCTTACGTAAGCAGTGTCGACGGGTGCTACCGTTTACGTCGACGCGCAACGTTAGGCGAAATCGCATAGCCTAAGCGTTTACGTCGGCGAACCTTGGAGCGGGAGGGCGCAGGTGGGACGCATTTTCTCTCTCACTCTCGTGTCACGTGTTGCCCGTCGGTCACTACAGTATAATTCAGGAAATATCGGCGAAACGACAGAAAGCCGTCGTTTCGCCGAGAGATGATGCTACGAAGAAGCGATGTCTAGCTTTCGAAACGAGGAAGAATAAATAAAGAGGAAGAAGAGAAGTTGCAAATAGTCGAAAGAGCATCGAGCGTGTTTTGGTTTCTAAAATGCTCGCATCGAAAATAAAAGCTTGTCTTATTATTACGAAAAACAGCTGTTTTTTTTTAAATATAGCTACTAAAATAGAAACAGAAGTGAAAGTGAGGTATTTATAGGACACCCTATGTATTCGTTGTCACTCGCGTGCGACTTTATCGCAGTCAGAAGCGCATCGTCATGCTGCACCGCTTTAACGGCGTTTCATGTGTCGGAATGCAATCGTTCTCTCTTTCTCCCTCTTTCATTCAAGATACGTTGCATCTTTGGTATTAACCGAAAATCTGGTTTAATTCGTTTGCACCGATAAAACCTGATTGGTGCCTTTCGGTATTTTACCGATAAAACTATATATCGGTGTCGAAAGAAACGGCGTTTCTTGACACACACACACATTCGTATCTCGTAATATGCGTTATCTCGATTTGGCAAGACACCGTATGTTCCGAGAGACGGAGAGATTTTTCCTCGATCGCGCGTCTCGTCGCGACATTGTCGTTCGATCGTCTTCGGCGCTTCTATCGCGATTAGCTCGAGCACCGCGAAGCACTTTTCTTTCTACGGAGACGGGTTACGATATCAGCGCGCGTGCTCTCGAGGTATATATCTTTATTTACCTTTCGGTGTTTACGCCTCGGGGTCTTGATTTTTCAGCGCGAATGGTGAATCACGCGCCTCCTCCCACATTTTTTCCTTATGCCGCGGTCGCGGGTCAGATGCCTACGCGTCTAATATTTTATTCCCGCGTCCGCGCGAGAGTTCCCCTCGGTGACTCACCCGTCGCGCGGGTGCACTTGTTGAATCTCTCTCTCTCTCTCTCTTTCTCTCTGTATCTCGCGCGCGCCACAATCTCGTTGCTGCGTGGGTAGAACGTGTTTTCGCGTCCTTTCGCGCGAACTCATTTCCAGGCCCATATCGAGCGAGCGTTAATGTCACTTTGTCTCTTTTGTTCGTAAGAAAAATCGCGTGCGATAACGAGCGCCTATTTTGTCCACGAAGGTACACGGCCGTCGTCTCACTCAGCGACGAATAGAAGAGTCGGGAAAAAAATATTACATGTGCATTCTACGAAGAAAATGGGAGAAGAAACTATTCTCGATGCGCACTCGGCCACAGATCATCACCGCAATGTCCAAGGCGTTTGTCACGCGGATGCGTTATCGCGTTACGAAATGCCAACTAGACGCGTTCAGCCGCGTGCGGTCTCCGTGATTAGCTGCCGCGGTTTAATTAGTCGACGCGCGACGTGGCGAAAAGGGAAAAACAAGTTGGCGACGAAAGAAGACCGAGCGAGTGAGAACATTCTTACGCGCGATCTTACTTGAGATCGCTTTATGGTCGATGCTCCGATCACGCCTTAATTTACGAGTTACAGCAATCGACTTATTTTTTTCTTCTTTTTAACGGCGGTCGAACGAGAGTATCTCGAGATTGGCCAAATTCGACGAGTAACTCGGCGCCAAACCGGTGCGACAGAGATAAAAAATCGTCGCGAAAAAATGAACGTCGACTGAATATTCGATTGAATGTATGTGTCGTCCGAGTGAGCTCTTTACAGCGTGAGTGTATCGAGTATCGAGTTACATTTAATAACCGCATGAAAAAAAAGAGACGAGCGAATCACAGTGTCACGATCGTCGCGCGCGCGCACCTTCGTCATGTAGTTACAACGATAACACGTAAACAATGAGAGGCCGTAATCTTATCTAGAGTAAACCAACTCGTAATTTCTTGCTGCCGTCGAACTGACGCCCCTATGTGTCGGTATAACACACAACGACACGTACTAGACGACATCATTTTTTCGTCTTATCTCTGTGGAGTCCGCCAATCGAACTATCGGCGTTCCTCGACGAGTCTTTAATCGACGGGTTCTTCGCCGTTCGTTGTTTCCAACTCTTCCCTCTTCAATGAAAGAGAAGCCACTGATTCCCTGACTACATTTCGAACACAAAAAGACGAATCGAAGGGTTTGTCCTCTCGTTTCGTCGACGCGTCGTATCGACAAAGATCGATCGGTAATATCACCGGGATTGTTAATCTCTCAGTGTGATATCGCGCGATCTTATCGCGCGACACGTTGTGCATTTTTAGCAGCTAACTTTTCCAGCCGCTGTTATTTTCTATCGTTTTAGAGAATTCCTTCTCGAAGAAATTCCGTCTTCTCCGAAAGAAAAGTCGCGTAATCACGCGATATGTCAGCCGAGTGTTGTTCTCACTCTGAATTTCGTGATTCGATACGCACGTGTCGTCCAGGGTCGCGTGATCGCTCATCGTGACGCAAATCGTCGGCTTGCCATCGAGCACTTTTTTGTTGATATGTTTTTCCGAGAAGCGCGCGAGTGTATCTCGATGGTCGCGGATTAAATGATTCGCGCTGTTAGATATAATTTCGCACAGACGGGCGCCCGTGGTGGAGACGAAGAGGAGTCCTGATATGAGGATGTCGCCTCCGATACGGAGATCGTGATTTATCGCGATCGTTTCGTCACGTAAGATTAAGTCCCGTCAGACTACGGTATGAGTAAACGTCGAAATATTCACGGCTTATCCGTCTTGTTTTCTCGGGAATCACCGAAAAAATGACGACTCTCCTGTTTGCAAAACGACACGGTGTGTAATCGCTACAATACCACGGCAGGGCGTACTTTCCTCGTGATATATTTCATAAAACTTAGTTCATCGCAGCGAATTAGTCTTTCTCTCTCTTGTTGCGTCCGTTAAACGAAGCGAGTTAATAACGATCGGCGAGCACGCGCCGATGATCGTGCCGAGATAACGGGAGAAACCACATCTGCGTTCGCGCGAAATTACGATGCGATCGAAAAAAACGCGATCGATACCGTTGCATCGGGCAAAGGATTCGCGCGATGCTCGTGACGATCTTTTGCACTTACGAATATACATACCGAAATATCTTCTTGTTCTTTTTACTCGATGAAGATCGGGCATTGTTCATTTCATCAACATCAAATTGTGTTTCGAGATGAGAAGACAGACGGTAAAACAGAGAACTGACGTTATTCGACGCGATATTTCCCCTGCACTTTCTTCGACCGTTTGGATTATCGGCAAAGCACCGGGTTATATTGAAACGATTGGAATTCATTCGTGCACCAGATATTTATTGTATAAAATAGAAAGGGAGATATTCGCAAGCGAGCGTGGTTTCTCATTTCACGGTGTATATCGTTGAATTTTACAACGAGACGAATGCGATGTCTCATTGTTGAAACAGACGTTATTTCGTCGGGAAAATCAGTTTATATGTGGCGGCGATCGAGTTTGATGAAAATTTCAGCGAGAAAAAGTTGCTAGAGATTATCGTTTCTTATGGACACTTTTCGATAGAGATTCAAAAAGAATGGAAGGGAAGGCAAGGACAATAAAGATAGCAATTGTCAGTGTATGAAGCAATAACGCTGTGCACTGGCTATTTTTATTCACTGTTCGAAATTCTTCCACTGCCCTATACTCATTCGAAACGACGTGACAATCGATCGCTCTTTCGATAGAATGCCACCGAAAAATCGCAGGTGCCCTGTGTGGCGCTGATAATATGTGGCCATCGAAACGACTCGGTGCTACTATGGTAAAATAACTCTTATTGTCATAAAATATCGTTAAAACATAGCTTGATCACATCCAGCTGACGTGCGATTAATTCGGTCTCTCTCTGTCTCGCGAATCATATTCGCGCGTTGCGGAATGCTCTCGACCGGTTACAAGCGTGTCGCGGTTGTCAGCCGTCACTCGCTCGTCCAATTATCCGCGCGAGAGAGGATCGAACGGGTTCCCCCGGAAGAAGTAGGACGCGCGCACGTCGAGAATGGTGCCGGGGCGAAAATAGGTACGATAGGTAGGACGTTACCTGAATATTTTACGGACGACGACGGTGGTTAAGCCCGCCGTTATCCGCGCCGTGGCCTCGCTATAAAAAGCTACGCGGGCGTCGCTCGGAGGCGTTGTCCTCGCCCGTCCGTATACTTCTTTATTCGCCTTTATTTTTCGCCCTGGAACGACGCCCCGAGGTTCTCCATTCAACCGACCGCGTCCCTTCGTTCGTGTCGAACTCGCCGGACGTGTAGGCTCGACCTATCGACCGATTGAGGCCGAAATGACGTCGATGGCGATTCCCTGCGCAACCTTTCTTCTCTTTTCCTCTTTCCACAAAAATGTTGTTTTTCCGTGAATATTAATAATAATACGGTATGTATGCCGATGTTTTGTATGTTTCTTCATCGAGCAAGTCGCGTTTATCATCACAAGTGAGTTTTCATTCATCACGAGTGCGGAATGACTATGATGATTACTATTTTTTCGATATTAATCTTCTTTAAGGACCCTTATGCGTAATCGCACCAATACTGCCGTAAATCGATTTTTATTTATTTTTCATTATTATTATTTAAGCTTTGTATTTATCGCGCGAAACTAAAGCCGAGGAAATGAACCAGAAGGGAAAAGTCACTACTCGAAAAGAGGGTCGCGCGATTATTTCGTCGCTCGTAACATTTCTTGAACCGGTATCTCACCTCGAAACCATAAATCGTTGGAAAAATCGTGAGACATTGATGTTATCGGGGCTGGTAGTCTCTCGAGGGGATTTTCTCGCGGCACCGAGGGTGAGAACGAGCCGGTTAAGGGAAGATGAGAGGGAATTTCCTTGGTCATAGGTGTGCGCGCGCATCTATATATACGAGTACACATATCGGTGCGAATGCCGCCTGATTTTCGCCGATTCCTATCAAAAGAGATTCACTTATTTATAGTTGCTTGAATAATTTACCCCGATATCTCAACTTGCAAACTAATCCTTCATTTCTTCATAAATTTTATCCTTTCGTATTATAGACGTGGAACTTCGAGAAACTCGACTTCTTTCTTGTCCGAGAATGTCCCTGAAAAACTGCGCTCGCGTATAAATTTTATGCTTTATACAAATTCATTCAAATCGATTTAAATGTGTCTTTTGCGTATTTCCTTGTTATCGCTGCGCCGTTAAGAGGTCAGAGGTCTGTTTGCGCCACACATGCGTTACAATGTGTTGCCTCATAGAATTCTTCGGACAATACAGTCGCGGTCTTAGCGCAATTTTCATCATTCGCGAATACATATTCATATAGAAGTACCAGTCTGTTGACGTGTATCCGCTTACAACGCTGCGCTGAGTAACGACAAAAAACAAGCGATGACTGAATCTTATCAGTGGTGGGACTCGGTAATACGCAATCTCTTTCTCTTATCGTCTTATTTACAAGTGATTCTGCCGAAATACGATGAATCATTGCTGTTACCAGCGAGGCATGCGAGATTTGCGCATCGTGTCGTGCAATCGCTGATAAAATTTCGCTCTTCCAAGCGAGAATGTCACAAGTACGTACAATGTGTCGTACAAGAGCACGGCTTGTATTACCTAAGTATCCGACGATTGATAGATACGGGATAATATGTTGAACGTTCTGAATTCGAGAAGGCGCTAGATAAGTTACAAATCCGCACGATATTTCCTTCGAGGAGATCGATGGATTTCGCAACACACAGCGGAAATGTTCGCTTCTTTCGCGGCTGTTCAACCGCGAAATGCGGCTTCGCGTCACGATTACGTACGCAGCTTTGAACTCGATATGTAGGCCCCGCAATTGTATCTTTAGCGACAGTGATGGCGAGGTAATATCGTCACGGGGAATCGCGTTGTCGCGCTGATAAGCACTATCGGATCAACCGGTCGGGAATGCGTGATACATCATCACTTGCGGAGAGACGTGTTTCCTTTCCTGTTATTTCGCGGGAGATTCCCCTCGAACAATGGTTCAGGTACACCAACTTGTTTCATTTTCGAGGATGATTCAGGAGTCGTTCGTTTTCACGCCGATGTCACGTTCCGTCCGAGACAACGATCTTTTGGCCGAATTTACAGTTGGATTTACTCGGAACGCGTTTGTGGAAAAATCTGTCGGGTTTTCCTGGAAGTGAGCGCAACGGGGTCGAATTCCTGCACGATCTTCGAGGTAGCTCTTTGGATTTTCGAGAAAACGGTCCTGTATATTTTTATTACAATCTCTCTCTCTCTATTAATTGTGGAAAAATAATTTGCAATCGCGCTGAGAAATGTTTGGTTTATGTCAAGATACACGTCGTCGTGATAAACGCCGACAGAGGTGCGCTGTATCCGGCCTCGTATAAAATACGCAGTTTCGACGGACGCTATCGTCGCGTAAGCGTTCGTGAAAGGGAAGAGAGAACAAGATGGGGAGGGACTCCGTATAGTCAGCGTGTGTCGGTGGATGAGAGAAGGAACCTAAATCACGGCTCGCTCGTAAATATATCAGGAACGCACACCGCGTGGCAACCGCCAAAGGTTATTTACCCTCTCTCGCGTCCTATACAGGTTATCGATTCGCGGGATGTTAATCGCGCGATGCAACCATCGCACGAGCCAAAACGATAATCGTAGCTTTAAACGTGTGTGTGTGTGTGGATACGACGAAAAGTGTTTCGACCAATTCGGTCGGACTTTGGTCGAACGGATTCGAGGACCGCCCGTTTCCTTTCTTTATGCGTGACTACGAAACCCGCGAATTGCGAATTATCGCCTCGTGATTTTATCGCGTCCGGCAATTGGAACGCAGGGGATATTCTTCGCGATTACTCGGCGAATCACTTATTTGCTATTCCGCGGACAATCTTATCTTCAAGTATCATTTATTTAGCAAGAAACGCGCAATCATCATAGATTCTTCCCAACTTACTTGAGCGTGAAAATAATTAGCGCGAAAATATGTCCAAATGATCGCAGCCGATGTCTCGCCTAAACTCTGTGCAATTGTTATCGATCGCCCGCTCCTCTCTTAATCGCGTCGTTCGATTTCGAAATACGCGTCTTAATATCTCGCGTATTTACGAAGATAAAGCCTATTTTGGTAGCAGGTGTGATCGGGCAGAAGGCAGTTATTTATCGAAAGCACACAAAAGAATCGCAGCTACCGGGAACTGAATTCGCGGTTGATTATCGTTAATTAATCAGCCAAATGAATTCTCCGCGGGGAACTCTGCTCGACGGGATGGAACTTTGACATCTAGAGAGGTTTCGAATCTCTTTGTACCTACGTCTCTGTACTATATAACGATAAGCGTCGAGGACATCATTTCCTGAATGAATAAAAAATCAGACTTTTAGTTCGTCGACGTGGACGTTTCGAGCGGGATGGAGAAAAGAGGAACGAGATGTAATAACCGGACGCGATAATTGATATCTCGCTGCCGCTCTGTTCTCTATCGCGTCATGCGTAGGTGGGATCGCCTTTCATTCATCGCTGCTCCATGCGGATGCGGAGCATTTTAATGCATACACGCTCGCGGTTTGTGCAGCGAGTGCACGCTTTAATGCGAACGCATCGATACCAGCGGACGATAACGAGATCATCGGTAACGACGTTATTTTCTCGAAAACGGTGCGATTGACAAGTCGATGCGCTTCCGTGCGTCTGCAGCGTTACTTTATCGCCGTACATATTCGAAAGTTTCCCTTTCGCCGTAATCGAATTCTTCCGGATTTTCTAACATTCAATCGGAATGACCTGTATTTTCGTCAACGCACCGATAATTCATTCTGTGAAATCATCCATACGATACAATTTATTTCTGTTGTCGATCGCAGAACCGTCCAATTCAACTGATCTTATCAGCGTGAGCGCGCGCCGATTTCCTGCTATACTCGCTACGTGCGCGAGAAAATGATCCTGTAACAACCGTAATTCACCGAACGAAGAAGTTTCGTTCGTGATGACTTGGATCGTTAACCTTAGATCGAAGTTTATCTTTCCATCGCAGTAGGGATCACGCGACTCTCTCGAAAAATCGCGATATCTAGATGAGTCAAGCTTATTCAAGCCAACGAGTTCAGGCTTGAAAAATGCGAAGAGCTTTCATCGATTATTTGAGAAGAGACAAATATATCGGGAGGCTCCTCATTGAATGTATATGTTTGTCGGTCGGAGAATACCGGAGGGTGGTTCGAGACTATAGTTCTCAAATATTAGGAAAGAAGAGAGAATCTCGATTGAACCGATTCGCGGAGCACTCTCTCGTATTCTTTCGATCGTGCGGCGTTGATCGATGGCGAAAGAGAGAAAGGGGGGACGCACCGGGCAGGTGAGGCAAGGTGATACGAGGTTGGTCGTTCCGCGATCTCCAACGAATAAAAAGCATGAATGAACGCCAGAGCGGCGCCGTGCGTTATCTCGCCTCCTTGTCTCTTTATTATTATTCTCTCGGCCCCTTTTCGTCTCACTCTTCGCGTAACGTATATCCCCCCGCTCGATCTCTCCTCTGTCTCGCTCGCTCGCGGAGGATCGCCGGACACTGCGCGCAACCTGCTCCTCGCGTACGATCGTGATGCACTTTTCACGTCCAACTCGAATATCATTCCTCGGGAACGCTCAATGATCGACGTCGAATACTTCCCGAGATGCTAGCAGTAGACAGAAACGTCTTCCGCGAATTTTTCCGTTTCGTAAAACGCAGTTATTTCGTTCGAACGCAGCAGCCGACGATACGTGGACCATTTAAACGTGGAAGATATTTTGTCGACAGATCTCGCGAGTTTCTCTGTGCTTACCTTCGCATCCCCGCGTTCCACGATGAACCGGAATTCAACAACGGATAGGAAAAAAAGTCGGCCAGAACGATCGGATGGGGCAGGCAGGCGGTCGAAGGAAGGCGGTCCCGAAGAGGAATCTCCGACGAGGGGGGACGAGGGGAGAAGAAGCTACGTAAACTCAGCGGTAGCGTCAATGTGTCAGGGAGACGGTCCTCGGCGGCCGTGGGGTTGCCTTTTATGTCCAGCTAACGCGGTGCCCTCCGGGACCTCCTCTTGCGAGTAGAGGGGACCCCGTTTGGACGAGTATTATCAGCGCAAGCTGGATGCGAGCTCCGGCGGAATATCGAGAGCAACTTTTTTTCCGAGAACACGCCGTTCGGGGAAGACCATTGGCGTAAGAAAGCTTGAATGGAAGGATCGAGTCGACCGAGAGTCTTCGAGGAAACTGAAAATCACGTCGCCCCGAGTCCTCAATGAAGGAGACGGCCGGCCGGTCTCTTTCACCGTGCGCTAACCGCTTTTTCTCTCTCGCGGGAGCGACGTGGCAGCCGGATAATTAAAGAGGTACTCGCGGGCTTGCTTTCTTGTCCCCCGCTTCCGATTGATGTAGCCGCGGGTAGAGACGGACGGGACATTTTGATTTTGCGCCAATTATTCGCGGCGCGGTCGTTCCTTTGCGCCCTACCAACTTGTTTATAATGGATGAGGCTTTTCGCTTTTGGTTATGCCACATTGTGTTATCGAACGAGTCAGTGATCTTTGAAAATAATTCTTGTTACATTGCCGGCCGTGCATTGGTTTTACTCTGTGTAGAAGAAGAAAACAAATGCTCACGCGATAACGCGGCTATTTCTCTATCCAGGGTATTTCGACTTTATTGTGGGGAGCCACCGTGAGATATCTGTTTACGAAATGATTTTTTATTTTAATCCAAGCGACAAAACATACAAATTTTGACTTATCAAACTCGTCATCAAAAACGTCATTTGTTCCGTCTTGTTTGCGTAAACGACGAGACGTATCGATTTTTCTACTTCTTTTGACTTTGAGCTTTCATTTAGACGATTGATATCAAGTAGCCTGCGATATACACCTTTTTCCCTTGACTTGCTTATGATTTAAAGGGTTATGCCACCATGACGATTCAAAGAGTCAAAATTTTCTTGCTTTAAATTAAGTCTTAAAAGTAATATACAAGTGATTCGACTTGAAAATTTCGCGTTATTTCTTTTTTGCTTTCATCTGTTTCCCCGTGAATTATCGAACGGGATTCCAAGACGAATCCTAACGCGCGGAGAATATCTTCTTTCTTCCGGACGAGTGATTTTGCGCCTTCCCAACCGATCGCCCTCGCTTGCCAATTCCATCGGCGAGTCGCGGCATTCCAGCGATTTCGCGCCGGTCGTACAACAATTTCCATTATCGGGATTTGTTCGAGGAGTCGGCAGTAGAATCGCTTCGTTCGCTTTAAGTTGAAACTCGTTTTCGTCTTCCATTTTTGGCGTCGTTCGTCTCAACGTTCTCCCGACAACAAGAGCTCCGAGACAAACGCGAGATTCTTTCGACGAATAATTTTCAAAAGTTCACTCGTATAAGCATCCTGTTCGCCACTACCTCTCTCTCTCGCGCGCGCGCGACGAAAAACTTTCCGAAAAGTATCGCTTATCGAAATTCGAGTTTCTTACGATTTGCACGGAACAAACATGTTCGCACGATGTCGTTTTATTCCAAGACTGTTCGTTCCTGGTCGTTCGCGCGATCGCTCGAGTGTTTCTCGCGAAACAGCGTCGCCCTGGAAATCGCTGCGCAAACACGAGATATGTTTTGTGTGCTCATTCGAAGCACTCGGTGTCGGATGCATCAGGCAAAACTTGCCGTGGGAGAATTCGCCATCGATCGTAATATATTTTCTCTCTACATATATTACGCTGGTTTTTTAACTTAAGGGGACATTGCGATCGCGACGCGAAAACGGGAGAACTTTACGTTACGTTGAAACGATGTGAGGAGTATGAAAAATTAGAGAGCATATTTTAGTGATGTTGGACGCGGTGTATAATAGTTAAGTCGGGATATCCTTGTGACCCCGATATTTCTCCACGATGTCGAAAATAGAGCGTTCCCTCTCGCGAGCGTGAAAAATTCATCGGTCGCAGAGTTCTTTGGCCGCGCGAGAGAGCCAATCGATATCTTCCTCGACACGGAAATATTATCGCGGTCGCGAATTAACGAAGGCGATATATCTCGGAGATAAATAAGCGCGTAATCGGCCGTAATTTCGCGCTAAATACAAGTACGTTGTAGCGATGCTGGTTTACCGGGAAATCGCTTCGCAAATAGAGGACGTGTTTGATGCTAAAAGGGCTCGAATCTACGCTCGGAGAGAGATGGAACGATTCTCACTAGCGCGATGCGAACACATGCCAACGAATCGATAACACGTCTCCTAGATGACCATGCAGCCGTGTAATTAATCCGGAAGATGCCGCGTCGAGGAGATATCGAAAGGCATCCGCTTCTCGAAGCGTCCAAGTCTATATTCGTCTTTCATTTAATCCCGCATAGTTGCTGAGTATAGTAGGAACGCGCTGTTTTGAACGAGTAGATTTCCGTCCGCGGTTTTTTCCACGGTCGACAATATTCGATTAAATTATGTTTGCGTGTAAAGCACATTTGCGTAATCTATGCGTTTCTAATGCGAATAAAATGCGACGGAGCAAGTTCAAAGTCTTACCGCGCGAGAAATCGCGACAATAGTAGCGACGCAGAGAAGTGGAGGGGGTGATTTCCCTGGAACAATTGACGTGAGAAAGCGATTATTATTCGCGCCGTAATAAACAAACGCGGCGATATGCGCCTCGAGTTATATCAATGGGCTCATCACGTCGTTTCTCTCGCAGTTTTCCCGTCAGGAACTCGCTATTTATCCCCTTTAGCGCGATCGATATTCGCGCCTGCCCGTGTAATAATTATTTCTGCTAGATATTCTGCCGTAATTAGAGGCAGCTGTTAATTTCGTACTCGTGTTCAAGGTAGCTCTTTGTCGAGAAGGGCCACATTTAGCAATGGTATATTTATGAATAATAACGTTACATATCGCGAGTAGTCATACACTTTTATCCTGCGATTATACCAAAAATGCTCTTTTCACGATCTCGTGATTCCGACTTAGGCGTCGTCGGATGCTCGCTTGATTCGTCAATTGATCGCATCCGAGCGATCTTTCGCCCGAGAGAGCTTTCTAGCGAAGTTACCGAAATTTTCCACCTTAATAACAGAGAGAAGCCAGCGGATTTGCCCGGGAGAAATATTTATTTTAGCAAATTTAATATTTATATGCAACGGAAATAAACGGGCGGAAAATATACGAGCAAGAGGGAGCTTCTTTCCGCGAAGAGAACAAGTTTACGAAGTGCATACTCGATTAGTCAGCCCGTCGATGGCGCGCGTCCAATTTTCGGCAATCGGCGATGCTTGCACGCAAAATGGAATTTCTCATCTCCGCGAAATAACTTGTTGTAACTTGGTTTTAGATAGGATTCGTGATGATCCGCGAGCGAACTTGTGTCTTGCGCATCAGAACTCATTCCCGATTCGTCATCATTCCGAAATTGGCGAGAGCTATATATTCGGAAGCGCGTCGATATACTTATTGGCCTGACCCGGTGACACGACGACGGTGGAAACTCCTGGCTCTCGTAACGATTCGAATAATTGATGCGCTTCCACCTCTGGAAGCCACTTTGATCGTTTCTTTCCATACGATTGTGATTCTATAATTACTCGCATCTCGCTCTTTTCCCTTCTCGATGACGTGATAATTTAATAGGAAGGACCGGCTGCCCGTTGCATTACGACGGAATACTCTCGATACAAAGTGGTTCGATGAAGTTCCCGATCGCAATTTCTCTCCTTTTTTTGTTCCGGCTTGACAATCACGGCAATTTATGCGTCACGGTTCGGAGAAACGATTCGCCGTTGGTCATAGGTATCTCTTCGATGTGACATAGGTCGGTCGGGAATGTCGTTAATTCACGGAGAGATCGGCACGAAGGTCGACGTCTCCCGCCTGTACGGCCATTATCATCGGCAATGACTCGTTAGAGCGTTACACCCACGCGATCGAACCGTTAACTCATTCCGTCCGAGATGCAAGTCTTCTCCGCTGAAAATAGAAATTCTGCTGTTTGTCTTTCGATCGATCAGTCAGGAAGACGCGAAATAATATACGAAACGTGCTCCTCCCGATGCTTGTAGGGGAATCCGTCCGAAAAATGTCAAGTATCCGAGCAAGAAGAGAGGGAGGAAAAAATTTCGCCGTGAGAAATAGTATCGTAAACAAAGCGCGATCTACTCTGAAAATATTCGTGACACACGATATTCGGTGCGGAGTCGGTGCCAACACCGTGAGTCGAGGATAAACGAGCTTTTCGAAAAATGTCTGAGCGGAGTTTGCGGAACGGGGTCGCGACGATTCGCGCTCGTGGGCGGCCGCGAAAAATGTGTAAACGCGACCAGAAATATCAGCGAGCATTTTCACGTAAGCGCGCGCGCGCGCGATGACCTCTAAGAATGACGATGATAATCGAAGCCAAGGCAACGCCGAAAAGCTCGCGCTGGTTCAATGCTGTAATAACTCAGAAGCGGCTATTTCGAGCCACGCTGCTTCGCGGAGAAATCAAGCAAATTAGATCTCGTCGTTTGCGACATTTCCCGCGCCTCTTTTTCTTTTCGATTTATTTATTAATTTTCGATTTATTATAAGGTGAAGAGAACGTAATTGGCAATGCTGTAGACTCGTATTAACGAATCGAAAATTCGAAAAAGAAGAAAAAAGTTCCAATTGTGTAATTTCAGCTTCCGGCTAGCAGCGGCGCGATCCCAAAATTAGGCTCGTGAGAATCAGGGAATTCCACTCCCACGCGCTTCAGGATGCCGCCACGGTACGAGATAGTATGGCGCTCTGCCAAAGTGACGTTGAAATCGTGAACAGTGCGCCTCTTCTTCGGTTATCTTATCCTATCCTTCTTCCCTCGAAACGGCGTTCAGCCCATCGCGGAAGTGACTGCCGTTGTCGCGAGAAAATTTCTCGGAAATTCTCCAGTTGAATAGGTTCGCGGAGGGAGCAGTCGTCAGCAGACAATATTGTCGATTCCAAATAGAAGAAGAAATCTTTTGCGGTCGAAGGAGGGCGAGCGAAGAAAGAGGACCGCTGCTCGCGAGAAACTATTTTCTCCTCGAAAATGATCCTCGAATTCGTCTGCGCATATCCAGTTATATCATATCGTGATGCACGTCTGAGTGTCAGCTTGTTATTCGTCCGATTGTCGAGCCAACACGTTCTGACGACAATCAACGCGACGATGACAACCGATCGCGTCGCAAATAAATCGAAATCGCAGTGGAAAAAGTAATGTTGCAAAAAACTTGGAATCTTTATACGATCGATTAACTTTGCGTAACGTTAGCGCTTCGAGCGTATTGGGGATAAGTGGGAAGGATCGCGAACAATCGCAGGCCGTCCGGCTTTTCGTAGGTGTCGCCTAATGGGGGTTGATGTCACGCGTTACTCATCTCCGAACGAGGTGGAACAGGTTTGGTCGAGACGTACATTGGTCGCTGATGTCATAAATGCAAAACGACGGGGGTCTTCCGTGACTACGAACACGTGTTTCTTCCGACTATTCGCAACTGTTTCGACAAAATCTCGATGCTATGCATTTTTCTCTACGCCTGACTCATCGCTCCGCATTTGGTTCTTTTCGAGCACGGACGTCTTTCTCTCTCTTCTTTCCTCTCTCGGTCAGACATAGGCAATAATAGGTTGTTCCGCTCAAATGCGTCGAGATGCGCTGGATACATTCGACGAACAGAGAAAATTCAATTAGCGTAATGACCATCGATTCTATCGTTAAATGTCGTTATTTATTACACGAGTCGCTTCTCGTGGGCTATCCTCCGCATATATCTCTAATGCATGTTTAACTCGGTGTGGTCGTTTATAGCCATTAATCCTATTGGCAAATACTCGTCTAAAATAAATGACGTACTCGGGGCAAACACGACGATTCATTTCCGATCGACATCATCGAAATGACACGTTGATTGACGCTATTAAAATGTCATCGTCGCACTACCTTCGTGCGCGAACATGCGCGAAGGATGGATCGAAGGTACCGCCCAAGACAGACTTTTAGCAAAGGTTGTACGAACGAGTCGAAATGTCCAGCTTTGTTTCTCTTTTCGCACACGAACGTACGTCTTGGAATTTGCTAGGATTATAATGCCGCACGGTTGATAATAGCGTAACTAGATTCTTCTTACTCCTAAATAGTAAAATAAAGAAAAGTTGATGAATCTCGGTTTCAAACTACGCGCGTCATTTTACGAACGAAATCCGGACAAGTTTGTCGATCAGGCTGGGCGTCATTTCGGGGGTGCGCGCGCAAATTCTCAAATAACGGTCCAGGCTGAGAAAGAGGGGGCTATCGATGAAATTAATGAAACGGTTGAGGCGTCACACCCGACGAATACAACGAAGGGTTTATCAGGCACAAATGAGACGGAATATTGTTTCGATCGAAGTATCGATCGCCGAGAGATACGACGTCGCAAAGTTCAACGCGGCCGAACAATTGAATCTTTCTCTTGATTACCGATAATGAGGTGATGATTTTCGAATGATGGCAGCATTCGAAGGTATAGCACGATATGCAGGATATCGCACGTAAAATTCCTGCGGAGTCTGTCGATTCGACTCGTAAAATCCGTTCTTGTATCACGATGTTGAAAAGTGAGCTTTACTCGGAAGCGTTTATTATTTGCGCAGACGGCTGTCTTCCAGCTAAATGTCAAAATAGTCATTGAGAAACTCTTCGCACGAGATCGCCGTTGTTTCGGGACAACGGCCTTTTGTACGTACATCTGTCGGCTGGCCAAACGCATCTGCTTTCACTTGGGATTCGCTGTACACGTCGTTTACATTATTCACGTTATATTCGCGAGCCCGGAAATGCTGCCAGCGACCGGTGTTGTCGGAATCTGTCGGCGCCCCTGTTATAAACTCGGAGGAACTCTCCACCCTGAGAAATTCTCTCTTCCCTGAGATATCGGTCTCTCCGTAAGAAATCGATATCTTTGATACACGTGTTTCATTACTTTACTGCTGCAAATATTCGGGCAGCTAAAATGCAAAACGATCGTCTTTGTCACACATTAGTTCAACGATGAAATGTCATCACGACCGTTTTGATCAGAGATATGATTTCTTGACAGGCAGCTCAATGTCGTATAAAATTTAACTCAAGTTAAGATACGCGTCTTTTCGAGGTTAAAACTCGTAAAAATGCTCACTTGTTGAGAAACGCGATATTTCTAGCGACCGATTTCTTAATTTGTTTTTCGCCTGTACGATCTTTTCCCCTTTATCATTGATCACATGTCGTAAGCATTAATAGAAAGAAAGAGAGAAGAGAAACCATTTCATTCTCAGTTTGCAGTAAACACAATGAGAGCGGAATGCGACGTATGTGAGACGCGATGAATCATTAGACACTTTCCGATTATTTTATATTTACCGTACATGCTGCAATGTCTCGTACGTAGATGCCTAGATTGTGGAGCATAAATTGTTTATTAAAAAGGGAGAGTCTGCTTTTCAAAAATCCTCTGTTTTTCCACCTTTTCCTATTTTTCGAACGAAAGAATTTGAGAATCGTACAATTTGCGACATACGGAAGATGGTAACTGAAGGAATGACTGTTTTTTTTCTTTTGTTCCTTCACGTGATTCATATAGACCACATTACGCGGTATTTTTCGAGAAAAAGGAAAAGAGAAAAGTGGATCAGTCTGCCGAGAGGAGTCGCTAATGACCTCAGTGCGCACAATTACGCCCGCGAATATAGCGTGGCGATTTTCCGGGAATAGAAACGTCATCTACGAGAAAATGTAAACTTCGTCAGCCTGCATCCTATTCTCCGCTACGCTCTTTCCACATTTTTTATTCATCAACTCCTACGTGTTTCCCGGACAATTTCTTACGATTCGTTCTATTAGAATTGTCTTTTCCAAGCGCATTCAAAATTTACGAACGCAGTCTCACTTTGACAATATCGAGGCTCGGCGATGTAGCGCATCTTTGCGAAATCTGCGCGAAATCAAGTGCAAATTTTCAGAGAGTTAAAAAGAATTGAACGAACGATTCTCGCGTTTTCCGAGTCATATGGCATCACGAAACGCGAGAGTACAAATCTAATTTTAATCTGTTTTTTACACGATGCTGTGACGGAGATCTCTCGGACTCGTGCAAGAGAATCGATAGTTTTAATAGCTTCGTGCCTCTCTCTCTCATATTTTTGTTCGCAAGAACTTTCGGCAGTTATTTTTTTACTATTTCATCCCATTGAGAGCTCACGGCAGATCGTGAGGTGTATGCCGGACCGTTGGATATTCCAAGATTTTACGGCTTTTTTACGATTGACGTCATTATTTTACGAAAGCCCATTTGCCGAGCGTCAGCACATTGCGAGCGCGCTCGCATTTACGCAATCGTATATACGTGGATATGCACGTACGTGTTTCGCGAACGATCAAAAGACGACGGATTCTTGGCATCGTGGCAGACGCCGGAATGAGAATCCCGAGAAAAGCGGAAGGGCGACAATCTTAACGGTTACAATACGAGTTCTAACTTTCTATCCACACAGATACACACAGAGAGAATTACGCAATTACGGAAATCGTAATTAACGGGCTACGAGTGCCAGCATTCGATTAGCGTAGTCGCTGATGTGATTCGCGAATAACTCGCTTCGTAACGACGTACGATGGACAAATCGCGCGAAAACCGCCGGAAGAAGCGACGAATCTCTTTGGCAGAGTTGTCATCATCGTGCGTTCTTTTTGTTTCCGCGAAGTTCGCCGTCGCGCCAATTCACGCACGCAAACACCACGCCGAGGTGTGTAGTTACGCATCCGCGAGACGGGCGTGGAGCAAAATTGCGTCACGCGCATATACGTACATTGTGTCGAAAGTGCGGCGGTTAATTTGCCGCCGGCGAAAGCGTAATTATAGCGTCGGGCCGTTTGCGTGCCGCAAATCTGTCGACGGACTTCTACAACGGCGGATACAGCGTTATCTACCAACGTCCATCGTTTTGGCGCGGCCCGTTAGACTTACCTACGAGAGTTGAATTCTCGGTTGAGCGATTTCGAGTTGCATTGCGAGACACCTACCGCGAGAGACGAATCTAGCGAAGTATCGCGGTAATTGACATTCATTGGCGCCGCCTATGCCGATATTTAAGGGCTAGCGACGCTTTGAACGACTCTGTGTCATTTCGCTTCGAATTATTTCAAGCGGATGCATCGTGAGTAATGCACTGAAAATAATTCCTCCCGCTTGCTGCGCAATATCGAAACGCGCAACCAACACAAGACGATCTCTATGCAGATTCGTGGAAAAAAGCTCGATTTAGCCGGCGCCCGATTTTGCTCTCCGTGTCACGTAAGAAGAAGAAAAGGGAAGGGAAGGAAAAGACGAAGGGGAGAAATTCGCAAAGTATCGGTTTGATTTAATGGCTTGCGAAATTCTCGAAATACCATCTCGAGCTACCTCTCGCGCGAAAATTTCTTCTTCACTTCCTCCTTTTTTTCACTGTGACAAAAAGTACAAAAGCCGAAAGCACGATGAATCAAGTCGCAGCGAACGGCTCGTTTGCATTCATCATCGCGATACGTTTCGATATAAATGCGACGCGTTACGAAAGATCCGCGTTCGTATTTTCGCGTGGAATCGAAACGATCAATTATTTATAGAGTCGTAGCGCATCATTTTTGCGACAAATCGCGAATTCTCTCTTAATCCACTATAACCGAGCGTCATCTCGCGATCCTTCGGCGAGTGTGTCCATAAATCGACGTTGCTCCCGCTAAACGCGAGCGATAAATTAAATTCAGCGTTTGAATAGAATATAGCGGCGTTGACGAATGATAACTGCTCGCCAGGAATAATATCGCGCGCTTTACATAGACGCATGAAAATATATATCGTCCCTGGTGTCTCAACGCGCGCGAAAAAGGCAGCTCTTCCCTTTTTCCGTAAGATCGATTCGACGAATATCGCCCGATTAAGGTAAACGAATACTAATCTCCGCGTGAAACAGTTCGACAGGATAAAGAGAATCGCTCGAGTGTGCTCGTCCGACGGCAGATTTCCTAAATTGATCGCCTATTTCCATCCTACTTCCTGGTGTCTCGTCGATGCTCTCTGTCGTGCGCGGTCGGAACGAACCAAGCCTGGCGTCTCTCCAAATCGCGACCGCCGCTCGGTCGATCCTACAGCCGGTGTCTATTTTAATGTCGGGTCGTCGATTAATCATTAGCAGCTCGCTCTCCCGTCCTCACTCGGCTTTTCCCTCCGAGAGGGAGATCTTCCCTCGATAGATGCGTTTTCTCCTTCGTTTTCTCCCGCGCGACTCCTTTCGTCGCGAATTATCCGTTAAGGCGGAATTAACGGGATCGCCACCGCGATAGCCGGGTTTACGAGGATGCAGCCTTGAATCTGATATCCACGCTTCGTAGTCATTAATTAGAAGTGTCGTTTGATTCATCGACTGCAGTGTCCTTTGAAATCGTCAAAGTCGACGACCGTGATTAATTGCGAGAGAAGGCTGGCGTTCACAGAGACGGGAAATAACTCGCGAAACATTTCCGAAGCGGCGAGAGAGAGCGAAACGGCGTGGAATTTGCGCGTTCCAAGATGAAATATTACATCGACACATTGATTTACCTACCCAATTGTTACTTTTGCACAATTTTGCAGCGCAAAGCGCCATATTACGATTGGGCTTAATCTCGGCGTACATATAATGTGTGAATTTCGCGCCATTTTTAAATAGTCTTTTAATAGTTGCGATTAAACGCGTATGGTTTGCGCGTGAATCAGTCGCGCGCAATTATCAGCACGAAATGAAGCAATTCGCATCGTACAGTTACTTTGCGCTCTCGCCTATGACACTTATGGTAACCGCAGTTAATTCCGTATGCCACAACACCACTCGTAATGGCATTCATAACGCACTTTAGTCGAGCGTTACGATCGAAGCGCGTGTCGTAACAGTACTACCGCGCAACATTTACATTCAATACTTCCCTCCCCTCTTCTTCCTCTTGCTTAATTTTCCAAATCTTTTCCTCCGTCGCGACTGTGTCATCTTTCTCGCGTACCTCCGTTACCGCGGATCGATTACCGTTTGCGGTAAGCGCGGTTTAATCTTTATCGACGAGTAAATGCGGTTTACGCAGCCTACCGACGAATAAATCGCCATTTTAATAATAATTTTATCGTGAACGCGGCATCGTTCAGCGTGATTCGAGTCACTCGCGCGGAGAACAATTTCCGCACCATCCTGACGAAAGAATACGATTCGTTGTGTACTCCCGAGCCTCCTCTTCAATTCAAGATTTCCTCGTACAACGGTGACCTACGTGTAAAGAAATGTGTCGAGCATAACAACTTTAGTATCGTGAAAAACATCATTTCAACTCTCGCGAGGCTGGGTAATCTCTTGCATCTATAAATATCAGTTGTACTAGCAAAGAATCGGTCGAGTCATTGGAGTGTCCGCGGCAAACGAAATGATCCACTGCTCTCTCCTGGAAAGCATTTTCAAACGATCCCAACGACGCGCAATTCCTTTGTGGCCGGTCGAAGCGCGCTGATCAAAGCTGACTAATCGCGAGTTCCTCGTGAAAGTGATGTTTTTTCCAGCGCATTGTGAGATCGCGCTAAGCCAGTCATAGTTTCGCTATTTCCTCATAAATATCGCGGTGTATCACTGGAATGTGCGCATTTGCCGTGTACGCATAATATGTCCCACCGTACGTACGGAGTAACTATATTAAAAAGGAAAGAGAAGCGCTCTCTCTCTCTCTCTCTCTCTGTGTAAAAATGCCGAGTTTTTAGGAAAGATTGTCGCTCTCGTGGAAATAACACGACGCGCAGCGATCGCAGTCTTCGCGCGAAGAAAAATTCCGCGAGGATCGTCGCACTCGCATCTCCAGATCTTGGATCATTAGTAGCGTTAGATCGTTCGAGGAAGTCCCGGCGGAGCTCCGGGAGGATCGTTCCTGGAAGATGCACACGTGCGTGATCCAAGTGCAATTTAATATGACTTCACTGCGAGTCTATTAATCGAAATGACCGAGTCGTTCCTCGGATTACCGATTCGCGGAATATCTCGCCTTTACTTTTAATGAAAAAGTCTGCGTTTCAAGGTAAACGCCGTTTCGCGATCGCGGAAGGATCGCCGTCCCGATCGGACGGAATAAATCGATCTTTCCGAAGAGATGAAAGAGTCGCGCATCTCGCCGACGAGCGAATCGAACGAGACGCGTCTTACAGCCTTGGTACATTCCGAGCAAGGTTACGGCGCAGGTTCGTTCTCTCTCTCTGAACTCTAAGTAGCAGGCGCCGCTCGGAGAAGACCCGTTTCTCTCGGAACGTTACGAGGCGGTCGATAACCCCCCGCTCTGCGAGTCCAATTACAATGGAAAAGCTTTATCGCGCCATCATCGGAAAAGAATTCTCGTTTCTTCCCCCCACCAACGATTGCGCGGATATCATCGCGCGCACTACCGAGAACGTTCTGAGGTCTGCTAAGAGAAAAAACGTCACCGAACGCGTCGATTATATAATCACACACATATATATGTCGCAGGGAGATGATAAAGATGGAGATTTGATCAAATCTCCATTTTCATCATTTCCCTGCGACATATATAGCAATCTGTGATACACACGAGAATAATTTTGCGTCGCGCAATCAACGCGGCAGCGATTGATACCGAAAGTCAATGACGGAATAACAATCTCCGCGACCTTCTCTTCCCTGTCATCGCACGCAGTGTATCTATCGGTGCGTGAAACGCAGTTGAGAAGTGTTACCACGTGTGTTTCGCTGAAATTGAAACATTCTTCCGACCGCTGCGCGCGTGTATGGTAAGTTTTGCCAGGCCACGGACAGGACCGCCGTGTAATTTAGTCGATGGTACCGATCGCGCGGTGTTACCGAAACCATTATCTTCCTCGCATGCCGAGCATTCTCCGAATCGAATTTATTCCGTTACTTCTCCAAGCACACATCGCCGCCTCT
The DNA here is from genome assembly GCF_001313825.1 of Dinoponera quadriceps. Lineage (NCBI taxonomy): Eukaryota > Metazoa > Arthropoda > Insecta > Hymenoptera > Formicidae > Dinoponera > Dinoponera quadriceps. The sequence goes on along the minus strand of NW_014554606.1, from coordinate 98,498 downwards.
TTTGCTCTCCGAAAAACTCCACGTGAGAATCATTGTTTAAACGAGAGATTGTACCTTTTGTAAATATTTGTAAAACACGTACAGAGAGACAGAGTTATTGCTCGCGAGTTATCGATTCAATCTGGACGTTTCTGTCCTATAGAGGACTATACGTGTCGCCTGACTTCTCTGTCGCGAATCGGGATTTCTGCGCGAATATCTCGAAAACCTCGAGCAAGTTTGACGCAGGGAAGACGAGAGGAATTTCGGAGAAGATAGCGCGAAGGGGCGAAAAGCGGGAAGCGAAGAAAGAAGCACCTGTACACGCGCAAGTCTGATAAAGCGTCTCGTAATAAGAGCCGGCAGAAAGTTAGCTGAACCGTGAAGCTCAGACTGAAGAGGGCCACGATGGAGAGAGTTCCAGGAACATCGTGCTCCCTCAGAGAGAACTCCATACTCGAGAAAGCCGAAGGGGCTCGCCCTTCTTTTGCTCCTTTCTATCTTCCATCGCTCGTTTGGTGTCGCGCGCGCGCGCGATGCAACTTTGCCGTTTTATTCTCGCCGACTAGAATCGACATTCCCTCGAAAAGAAAGGGATTCACTTTGATCGACACATTTTAGTCGCCCGGTGAAAGGATGGGCTTCGCGTCGAAACTTTTCCGGCTCGAAAGGAGAAAGGAATTTTACTTGATTTATCACGCGACGAATGAAAATGATGAAGAAAGTGATCGAAAGGACATCATTCGCCGGGATCGCCGATCCTATACGAAACTTCATTCAAACCGACCAAGAACGAATACGTTCTCTGTCGAGAATCATGTTTAATTCGTTCTGAGAATCGAAGAGGCCAGCAGGCGGTCCTCTTCCACGGGCTAACTCTTTACCGTGTTTTTCTTCTTCTTCTTCACTTGACTTCTTTACTCTTCATTACACGGGTTAGGCCACGTTTCTTTTTCTTCTTCTCCTCATCTCTGTTCTTTCCGTTTTCATTCGTATACATCTTTTCGTTTCGTCGTTGCTTTTATACTATTATAATCGATTCGCTTCACGATATCTCTGATTGAATTGATCAGGCAACTTACTAAACGTCGACGAAAGTTCGATTCATTCTCGAAGGTAGCGAAATCAGCAGCCGGTCATCTTCCGCCGATCCTTCCTACCTTCCTGGCGACGTTTCCTCCTTTTCTTCCTCTTCTTCGTGTTCTTCCTCTCCGTTTTATTTTGTCCTGTTGTCTCTCCCTTGTTCCTTTTTTCTCTTTCTATCACCAACTCATTCTTTCCCTTTACTCACTTCCCTCCGATTCCTTTTATAACCAAAGCGCGCACTCATGATTCTACGAAATAGTTGAGGCGAACCGCCTTTCTTGCCTGTCAAGCTTCCTTCGGCTTCATACGTTGTAAATTCGTGACAGTATTTTCCATGTAACAATAAAAATACACAGTGCTGTACGATATCGCTTTTATTCCGTTTTTACACAAAGCTTCTGTAAATGTTAATATTGTCGGGTTAACTCACGATCGAAAATTGCCACGTGGATAACGAGATACATTCACCGGCACTTTTTTGAGGTATCCCGTTACGAAATATACTATAATTGTAAAACACGCGTGAATCGATACACTGCAAGGCACTTGATGATTCTAAGCGATATTCACGCCAAACAATGATCAAAAAACCTCGTTCGACATCCGATCTATCTCGGATTTTATCGAGCCTTCGACTCATAACTCTTCATAATGTTGCTATACTGTTTCACACGTACAACAACCAAATACGATATTACGCTTTCCATTGGTGAAAATTTGAATTGAAAATTCGAAGCTCGACGTGCCGCGAAACATCCGGTCATTGTTTCGGCCGGTCGATAAATCGTTCTGAACCGTACGGAATTCGTGATTGTACTTGACTTTAAGCTTGACTTGTGTACACATGGATTCGTTTTTCTATACCACATTTCACCCGATTGATCGTATCTTGCTCCCGTCTCCTTTATTATTCTATTTTAAAAGGTAGATATATTCCAATGAGTTTTCATCGAGTCGTCTGGCTGGACCCAACGATCAATAAGTCGAAAGTTGCATGGAGCAAAGGGTGCATCCGCCTGTACGTCACGTTCGCCGTACAATCGTATTGGTCGTAGCAAGGGCTATTTATAACATTCTCGCCGACACGGGGCGTTACATAAGCTTACATTATTCATATCGTGCCTTTATGCTTCCTTCGTTACACGCATCCACCGTCGACCGACGCGTGTAAATCGAAGGCGCGTTTATCTTCTATATCGTCGACATAGTGCCGACATAGCACTCCAACTATTAAATAACTCAACTCTTGAGTAATTGAGTCGCCACTTCTAGCTAAGGGTTTGCATCGCGATCGAAAAACGTGTGAAACACGCGCGCAAAACAATATCGCGCTCTTTACCAGGCAAAAAATAGATGGCATATTTTCTAGCAGACGGTATTTTAAATTGTCAATCGTGTCGGTCGATCAAGACACGCCTTTTCATCCAATTTTCGCGAAAATTTTCTCGAAGGTGCAGCGTTTGATTTTTCCTGAATTCATCATACTTGCGTGTGCGTGCACCACTCGCGGCTTCCTGCGACGCCCACTGACGGTCACTTACAATTAATGTTCGAGTCGAGTATATGACTCGTCACCGGCGCAAATTGCGTACTAGCAACCGTAACTGCCGCGGCTGAATGGGGCTTAATGGTGGTGGCGGCTTAATTCATCAAAAAGGATCCGGATCTCTCTCTCTCTCTCTATTTTGTTCTTTTCCTCTCTTTTTCCCAATCGCTTTGCCCCTCCCTCCTCTCTTTCTTTCGACGATATGGCTCATTGCGCGCCGGCGATGTCACGCTGCGAGGTGTTTGTATCCCTTTGCGCTGTTCTTTCCGCGCTCACGAATCAAATTACACGTTGCACGGATCGTTAAACGCACGACGTCATCGTAAAAATCGCGGGGAAGAGTCGGCGAAACTTCCTCTATCGATAAGACTGAATTATCGCGTGGAATTAAGCAAGTGTATCGTTAACTTCGTTGACGGTGAAGCGAGGCGGACGATCACATAGACATCCCAGGCTGGCGGGTAATACGTTTCTTCGAATTTGTTAATTGTTTCATCGATACCACGTAGATTTTTTAACGTCGTTTTCTCACATCTCGAGAACGTTAGTTCGCCTACTCCATTTCAAACTTGGACGCTAGCCCAGACAACAACTGTCGCGCGCTTTCATTTCCCTCCCGATTTATCGCACTCACCGTACATTTCTTTAAGTCAATGAGGGATATGTATAATTTCGTAAAAGAAAATCGCGGCTTTGATGCACCGCAGATGTAGCTCGTGCGCATGTAATTACGCACAGCTTCTGGCAAACGTAAGCAGCGAAACCAATTTGCGGTTATACTTGGAATTCATGAATGAGGCGCCACCACGTTCCCGAGACTGAATGAGGTCTCCGTGTCGGGCGGTTGGTAATCGTCATTGTCCATTGACGTTCCGGAATTTTCAACGTCGCTTCCTACACGCACGTCGAATGCGTCGCGGTAGAGCCTTCCCGCGGGTATATGGTGTCGCCGGTTTGTTATTGAAATTTGCTGAAATCGACGAATAATAAAGATTGAAGAGAAGTACTTGTAGCACGAGAGCAAAATGTCGAATAATCGAGGTTGCAAATTCATCGGGACGCTAATTTTTTCTACGGCGCAGTAACGTACAATGTTTATTTCAGCAGCGTTAGAAATATTTTTTAGTCAGATGGTAACGAGCGAGAAAATGTGATTCGGGCGATGCAGTTGCATTGACATGTGGCGCGCGGCAATTTTAAGGTACGCATCCGCATATCGTTTCCTTCGTTTCTCATCTGCTTCCCACGTACGCGCGAGTTTCTCGCTAATTTAATGCGAGTCACTCCAATTATAGTCGTGCCCACTAGCCGCGAAACTCGCGAAACGAAATTGCCGTGATACTCGGAATTTATGAATGGACCGACGTACCTAGTTTCGCGCTCGTTAAGAAATTTCCGCGAAGCATCCTATAAGCGTCGCTTAGCCGAGAGTTGCGCCGAGAGAGAGAGAGAGACTTGTGGCATCCTCGATTGTTGCAATAATCGTCTCTTTTGCTCGAACGTGTCATTCCAATTTCGAATGAAGCCTAGCGAAATTCTACTTGAATCATGGAAATGGTAAAAAAAAAGTCAGCTGTCCTCTCAGAAACTTTGATTTTACAGTCATATAAAAACCCGACTGTATCTTACCCGACTGTATCTAGACCTACAAGCACCTAAAAGTGTCATTGCTTATTTTAGACGGAGCTTGTACATCAACCGAGCGCGTAAGCAGCTGAGATTGCACGATCGAGTGCGATCGTCTCGCGGATAAATTCGATATTAATTCGGATTTGATAATAATGGCAAATAGCACTGTTTTCGTGCGCGGATGTGCGTATAGTCATGTGTTTGCGCGCCTCTCTTATTCGTCGTTTGATTCTGTTGGCGAGATGTCGCACGAGATGAATTGAAGCCGTCCGCAAGAAGCGTCTTTAGCACGTAACTTTTTCTTTCGTTCTTACATCTCGCTGGAACAGTATCTCCGAGTCATCTCTGTGACGCGATATCGAAAAAAGGAAAGAAAACACTAGCGGCACTGACTCAATGTGTGTAACGTTACATTTCAAATAGCGTTCTCTCGAGAAGTAACGGTCAATTGATCGAGAGCTTGGCGAAGGTGATCTTTCGATTTTCGTGTTAGGATAACTTTGGAATGTTGACTAACGTCGGGAATGCTTGCTCTTTCGTCGCAACGTGTGCGACAGTACATAAAAGTTTTGCGATACCGTGCGTATTCTGACCAAAGGCTGTGTGACGCACATACATCCCTCCTCCCTCCCCCTCTCAATTACGGGTTATGATAACATATTTCGGAAAGAATGCGATATCAAACGCAACGAAATATCTCTAGCACGTGATGATCGAGCGACATTTATTATATAACGGCAAAGCAAATGTGCAAACAGCAAGGCATCGAAATGTCGACATCGTCGTTACGTTTACGTCGATCAACGTAATGACTGACGCAACGATTAGGATAGAGAAATAATTACTCGAAAGCTTTGACAATAAACGTCGGCGCAAATCACTCGCGTGTCTCATTCGCGCAAGATGTTGACCGTCCGTGATATCGAATGCAGCGCTTGCAACAGGTCGACGTAAGGCTAGGTCAGTTAGGCTCACTTAGGTCACGTCACGCTGATTGCTATGCCGGCTTGTCCGTCGGTACCGATGGTAGTAGTCCCTACCTGTTACACGAAATAAAGCCCGGAATGACAGCTACTCACGCTATATCCACCTGTTGAACTCGGCTTTTTTCTCTCATTGTCACATATCACTCGTGGATTATCATCGAGAAACATTGCTTAATTTTTCATAGGTCTGCACTCAGCGCGTATCTTGAGAAAGACATTCTCTAGTTTCGTCTTTTTAACACAGTTCTCGAAGGAGAGATGTCGCGAAATCATTATTTTCCACGAAGCGAGTCGAGGCATGAATCGCCGCGTATTCTTCATTCACGGCGCGGCCTTTGAATCAAGATCACGTCAATGTTGCGTTCAATAGCGTCGTTGAATCATTTCGTGGATAAGACGGGCAGTCTCTCGGAAGAGATGCGGGAAGATGCATTTTCTCCTCTCTCTCTCTCTCTGTCTTGTCACCGATTGAATTATTTATATTATTATCATGATTTTTCTCCGACTCGGCAATTGTTGGAGTTTGTTATCGGCGCTCCTCTGTAAATAAATGCCACGATGCTCGTTATCCGCCATGCTATTAAACGCGCGCGATGGCTTTCTAATGGCTCGTTTAATCTCGCGTTCATTTGAAATTCAACGATCGCTCGAATGGCGCTGCCCTTTATCATTACATAACGGTAAAGTTGCAACGATGCGTCGACGGACGATGTGGCGACGACGAAGAGGCAGGGATTATCTCATTGACCGACTGCGTGGAAATTCGATCGGCGCGATCCATCATCGTCCCGAATTTTCAGATCTCGTCAGACCGATGTCGCTGCAACATTACGGAAGCGAGACGGCGGTAAAGGGTCACCCGTTCTTCTCCTCCTGCGAGCCGGTTGCGTCGGCTTGTTGATTCATCGATCGTCTCGCGCTGATATTCCCTGTGACATTTAAACCAGTCGGCCATCCACGCGGATCTGTCTAATCCGTGTGGAACCGCCGAGTACGTAACACTATTATCTAATAGCGCGACGCACACACCGTTGTGCGCGCCTCCGATTGCGAAGTAATCGTTATTTTATATCGTCAAATGTATTTCTTATTTTCTTATTACGACACAGCGTGTGTCTTTGATTTAGAATCGCGGCTTCTCTGCGTGTTAAATCTGCGCGCGATGATTTGCTCCTTGAGCAACACGACAATTAGCCCGATCGCGTTAACAGTCTAGCTAGACATAAACGGCGTGTCACGGTGACGAATCACGGACAGTGCGATATCACGCGCGGCATCGAAAATTGACCATCTATAGCTTATATATACCGACCTGAACGATCGGGGGGATATACGCGCGCGTGCGAGCGACGCTACTCTAATTCGAGATCATTTCATGGCCGCCGCGTTAACGTTTCGTTTCTATTTATTATTCTCAAGGCTATCGCGAATTATATCGCACGCTTTTTACGGTGTTTTTATCATCCCATGACTCGACGACGTAGCGCCACGTTCGTTTTTTTGCGATTGTAAACTGCGTAAATATCATTCGACAGAGTGAGAGAGAGAGAGAGAGAGAGAAAAGGAAAATATTACAGAGATTCGATTTACGAGCATTGTTAATTGAAGCGAAATTTCAATCGAGCATACATTGCGTGCAGCGACTTTACTTCCCAAGTCAGCTTCGAGGAATTTAAAGCGCACTGTGATGAATAATTGAAAGGCATCGCGCTACTAGAGAGAAAGAGAGCGAGGAGACACGCGAGGAGGGAAAGAGAGAGGAAGAAGGAGGGAGAGGGAGGGTTGACGGACAACGTAGGGGAGTAAAGAGGGAGCCAGGAGGCCCGCGACAGACTGACGCCAGAAACGAGCGAGATGTTGGTGTGTATCGCACGGTGTTTCACGTCGTGAGCGTGTGCTAGTCGCACGCGTATAAATACGCGCATCTGCGCTAGCTTCTCCTCTGCTCCTTCGTCTCCGTTACGCGTTTCTCCTTCACTCTCTTCTCCTCACCTCACCTTACAGCTCCACGAGAACGTGGCTATTCGCCGTCATCTGGATTCCGGTGTGAATCATGACGCTCTCGGGCTGTTTAATCAGAGAACCGCTAGAAATTGAGTCGCGTGCGTGTATGCGTATGCCGAAACGTACAATTGTGTTATGCGTATAAATGTTTACCACGTTTGCAACCTGTTATTGATAATACACTCGTATTACCGAAGATTCTTCGCGGCTTTTATCGTTCTCTTTCGAGAGAGAGAGAGAGAGAGAAAGACAGCGATCGAAGATCGCTCGAGAATAGACTGAACGCGTCGTCATCGAGAGCGTGATTCATGCACGCCCGTGGTTGAGCGAAAGATCGCGATTACGCGGAAAGGACAAATGTGGCTCGGTCTGTTAAATTATACGTTGTACTGTGCATTTTTTGACGCTCTCGTTATGATGTATCATTATTTTTAAGTATCGACAGTGAAGAAGACGCGAGTGAATCGAGGAAGAAAAGAGGCATTGTCGCGCATTGTAGACTTTGCTTCCTCTTTACATTCAATACGCGGAAGGTTACGCCGTTATGTCACAAAGTAAACTCTATCACCGTCAGTCGGCGCGTTAATATAAAGCATCAATTCTGCGAAACATACGAACGAGCAAAATTCGATCTTGGAAATAGCGGCGGTAAGAAGACTTTTTTTCCCGAGACCGAACAAGGACGTTTCGCCGGATTTCTCCATCGACGACGACAGTTTGACGGAGGGGAAACGAGGTTGCGACAGCGGAGGACCAGGGTCATCTCACGTTCACCTCGTAACACGTTCGACCGAATTCTAGTCTCCCGTTGCTTTCACGAAGAGCCCGTTTTGTGCGGCATGCTTAATCCGATTCGCCGGAGGATGTTCGTCTCGGCGGTCATCGCACGTCGGTATTTTTCTTCGTCATGACTCCGTTGGTCTCTTTTGTGCCCCGTTTCAATTCTTGCCCTGCGAGACGGCTTTGTGAACATTTCAACGACTCGGTAACTGTTTTTCCGGAATTGGTTTAAGCGATTACAAAGAACAGAGGTGGTAAAATGCAGACCATTGGGATCCCGTAGGAACCGAAAGAAAACGAAGATGATTCCTAAATCATCGGTCCCCAGGGTCGTATTCATCGTTCGCAAGCCGCCTTGTGATTCGGTCTCTTTCTCTCTCGCCCGTTCTTTTCTTTCTTTCGTTAGCCGATGACATGAGTCAGAAATAGCCACGACCAACGTGGTCCAGCCAGGGGGACTTGGAGGCTTTAAAGGAAGCTCACATACAGTTTATACAGCGGAAAGACGTTTTGGTATATCGCGTGGATTCGAACAAGTTCACTTTTAGCGAAGTAGAGTATCTCTTTGTATCCAAACGAACGAGCGAGTCTTTGAGGAGAAGGACCGTTTTTATCTCAAATCGATGAAACAAGCTGGCAGAATGAAATCCCGCTGAAATGTTCCGTCTTTGCATGCGCGTATATATAAGGTGCGAAATCAAATTGAATTTTTATATCTGAAAACAGACAAATCTCGAGAAAAGAATGATCGAAAGTCTGACAAAAACTTTATATTAGTGCGCAGAAAAACTCTGTAAAACTGCATGCGCTCGTGAATCGCGATAATCGGACTTTGAAGTGATTCTTTTTTTTCTCGTATCGACCTTTAATACTTTCAAATTCCGGCCCTCCTCTCGAGGGTACATTCGGTATTCGTGGTGTATCTCCCCCCCCCCCTCCCATAAAAATTTAATTACAAGCAGTAATACGTTAGTCCGTGCGGCGCGACGTATTTGCTGAATGGAGAACACGATAAGGCGCGGCGATGACGGACAGTCATCGTTCTTTGTATAGGCACGGTTATGAGAGAGGAGGAATGGAAGAAGCAATGTTGCAAGTGTCACAGAGTAGAGTTCTATTTCTAGATCGTGGGACACCCGAGAATAACCGATCGCGCAACTGAGAATCTGGAGGGCTTCCCCAATCCTCGAGACGGCCGAGTAATTCGAAAGCTCTCTCTTCCAAACGCCGAGCGAAACTTAGTCCAATACACCCTTCGTTCGTTCGGAACTAGTTTCAGCCCGGTTTCCACTCGTCGGGAAAGACGCTGGTTCGGCCGAGGAAGAAAAACAGGACGAAACGTTCCTCCGCGATGAGTAAACCGGAGATGACGCCACGTCAAGGATAGTCGCGCGGATGTCTCGGATCTAAAGGTGAATACGCGCATCGGAAGGCGACAGAAGGCGCGCGTGTTAACCTTGCTGATGTTGCGCGGTGAGTGATTTCCATACAATTAAATACCGGGCGCCCGTTGGGGACGCCCTCGCGATGGGGCCGTGCGATCGATCGTGGATTTATTAGAAACTAGGCCGAGAGGCGACCTCGCTCAGGACACCGGATTCCTTCCACGTACGCAATCTTCGTGCCTCGATTTAATCGCGTGACTCACGCGGTACATTGACAGGATTCGCCAGGAAGCGCGTTTTGGTCATTTTTAATTTATGCGCAACATTACGCTGCGCCAGAGATTCGTGCGTCGGCAGATCGTCGTGGGATTCTCGCTGGTTTGCGCAGAGAGGAGGACGAATAAATAATTGGCGAGCGTTCGGGTTTTCGAACGAGGCACGCGTGGGCACGCCTCTCGCCTTCGCGAGCTACGCTCACGCGTGCATGCCACGGGATAACTCTTGTGTAAGAGAATTTACGATAAAGCCGCGGTTAGAGCCTTTTCTCTCGCGCGAAGGCCGCGCGCATCCGACGCGGCTCCGCTCTGTCCCGTTTATTTACGTTTCGACGACGAGCTAATGGGAATGCCGGCGGGACGTATGCAACAGTCCTGTCGTAATTCACGCTTTGTCGCCCGCGATCGTTTGGGAACAACGCGTCGTCGCGTGGCGAAGGAGCAACGCCCACTGATGTCCACGGCTCCAGATATGTTCCTTGCGATTTTCGCCTCCGCGCGGAAATAATGATTCGTCGACGATCGGACTCTCTTACGCAAGCAGTTGGGTCGGCATTCAGGTGTGCGCGTGGGGATTCCTCGTGGCGCCGGTCGTCTGGCGCGTGCACTCACACCTACGCGCACGGGACCTTACGTCTGCTCCTCGAGTTTGCATCTTCATCAAACTTCTCTTCATTTTTACGAAACCTTTCGAAACCTTTATAAACGTTTTCTTCCTTCAGCCGCACCTTGGTTTTTCTCCTATTTTCGCGACGCAAATGTACGTATTCTAGACAACAGGCTGGATTCGTAATATGGTTTGATTGAGAGGAAAGGAAAGATAGAAAGATGAAAAGATGAAAAGTGTATAGATGACTGCGCGAGCAACGGCATCCGCGGAATTTGTCAAACGCTGTTTATTCGAGAGGCAGCCGATTTCGAGATACACGCCGAGAACGGTATTGTTAACACTTCGGTTATGATAGTACACACTAGCGTGCACATTTATATTGATCGAGAAAAAAATTAGCCATGAATGTTGTATGCCAGTGTGGTGGATCTGATCGATTTTGATCGATTGATCGGTTTGTCACCGGTTAACTTTTGCAATTGGACGTTATTTTCAGCGGCGGGAGGAACGAAACGAACGTGGGATTACGAGAAGAACATTGAGCTTTGTGGTATTGAATACACCCCCCCCCCCCCGTCAAATAAAGCAACGCAAACCGATCTTTCGATAAATTCCGAGCGATTCAATTAACTCTTTGACGCGCCTCCGCTATCTCCCGTTAATCGGTCGATTTATTCTAAAATCGATTAAAAAGCCACCGTGCGATAACGCTGCACGGCGAGATTACGGCGGGGCCGCGATTTGCATAATTCGTCCGCTCGGGGATCCAATCGCAAACGGCTTTTCCCTCCCGACAAAACGTCCGTCCCGATAGTTAACCCGTCTCGCGCAGCCCAGAGCGCTGATAACACACGCGGAGAAAACCGGTGTCCCCCTGCTGCGCCGGACCACTGGAACCTGTCTGTCCTGTCTCTCCTCTGCTCTCTCGGTCTCCTTCTCGACGCCATTCGTCGATAATACCCACTGTACAGAGCTCGGTCTATTTCCGATCGTGCCCGCGTTATCGCGAGTATATCGCGCGAACGAAAAGCGTCGTTCGTTAGAAAGCAAGAGCTCTCTCTCTCTCTCTCTCTGTTTATTAAATCTCTCTCGAGTGGGTCTATTTAGTGGGTGAGGGTGAGTAGTAAATTCGTCCGAGACAAACTCGGCGAACGCAAAATCTCCCGGAGAGATCGCACGCGTATTCCGAGTGCTTGTCAGAGATTCCAAAATGAACGCTATTAATTGAGAGCGTACGTAGCGAAGCCAGAACGTAAATTCTCTCTCGACTTGGCAGCCGCTAACTGACGTACGGATACCATCTATTCTCGAAGACGCCACGTCGTGTCGCTCGGTCCACGTTTCAGACATTTCGGCGAAATATAGTTTTCTTTTTATTATCGCACACCCCTTTGTCGCGCGACAGTTGAAGCAAACGAAACAAGTAGAGTCTCGTGCGCCTTTCATTCTCTTCCATTCCTTGCCCTCAGGTAGTGGGGAAAGTCCGTTTCGAATGTGTAGCGGGCTCCCTCTTGTCGCGCGACCCCTCTGGTTTCTTTAATCCCTACGCCCCGTTGCCGGACTTTTCGAATCGCCCCCGCTAACGTCACTGCGAAACGAACGCGTTTGCCGTCAACGGCCGTCGTAAATAATCGAGCAAATCCAACGAAATTTATGGAATGCGCGAGATCGGTCAAAGAGCCGGCTGCGCGCCAGGCGAAGTTTCGTGGGCAATTTATTCGCAAAACTCTCGTCGTTGGATTATAATTAATGCATTTTCCCCTCTTCCTCTCTGCTCGTAGTGAAACGACACACGTTCGATCATTCTCAAAACTGAGCGTGTACATTTGCGCTTCGTGGCGTCCGTTCAATCGATGTACCGTATTTCTTGGACGCTCGACCGCGTTATCTGTGCGCGAACTCGTGATAAGCACAGACTATTTCAGATTCGCATGCGAGTCGCTAAGTGCGCGAGCAACTTTTTCTTCGCGCTGTCGGCGAAATGATAGACGGCTATAGTCGTCGACTTGTACTCGATTAATCGCGCGCGCGTTATAAACAACTTCCGCCGCGGTATCTTTTGACGCGTGTAAACGAAACATTTCTATTATCGTACGTTCACGTCCCAATGTCGGCCGGATAAATCGCGCTCATCAGAATTTCCTACGGTGGGTCCCGACAGCGACTCAAGCTTGGGTGCGGTTGAAAGGTCGTCGTGCGGCCTCCACCAACACCAAAGAATATAACCATTCACCGCCCACTCGAACGGGAGCTCCCACGAATGCGGGGCTTGAGGTCGTTCATTCCACGAGAAAGTAGACAAAAGCAACGAAAGGCGTTCGGTTGGAAACTCCGTCGCTTCCCTCGCATCGCTCAGGAATCTGTGCGACCTTCTTCCTCCCCATTATCTCGTGCCTTCTCACCTTTTCCCTTCAATCTGCGTGCTGTGGAAAATTTGCGATATTTTTTTCACACATATATTACATCACAGCTATCATGCTCATGTCGTTTAGATTCATTACGACGAAAAGCGAGAGACGTATACGATGAAGCCGACGTACGTTTCGCATCGATCGACATTTCACCGCGATCGTAAACGGAAGTTTTTGGCACGGTGCGATACGTGCAAATGTCTCTAGGTACGCGGGGCTTTATCGCGAGCCCAGCTGGCTCGCTTCCATAAAGCGCGCTCGTAAAAAGTCCCGAGGCTCCTCCCGCGAGCTCGAAGCTCCGCTTGCATCGGCTGGGGAACCGGAAGTCGACAGGACGCGCGCACACGGTATGTAGGTCGAAGGAGCCTCGATCGCGCTCCATCGATCCCATCCGAAAGGGACGCGCGTTCTCTCTCCTCGCCTCTTCGTCTGTCCCTTCCTCCTCTCCTCGAGCTCTTTGTTAAGGTCGTTATACGTACGTGATGTAGCGCTCCGATTTCATTCGCGGTCATTAACTCGAAGCAATACGTCGTTGCAGAACGTCCGAGAAAACTTGCAGTACGTTAGCCTTGGTTCATAATCTTGCTTTAAACCATAAGAAGTTGGCCGATCGATCATTCCTCCTCACATTCGACTGTGATTGGTCAACTTCTCACGTTGCCTCATGAAATTATGATACAAAGATTACGATCGGTTGAGTCTCTCGCTCGAAAAAATTATCAAGGGGATGTTCCGCCAGTAAAGATTGTCCGAAAGAGTCGCCGACAGAGATTCGATCGATTCTTGTGGATCAACGAGAACTCCTCACGTAATAACTGCACGGGTTATCGAGAGCCTCGAGTGTTAGTTGGAGCGGCGACGTTGCGAGCGCCGCTCGAGTAAATCCCTGGTTACGGCTATATAAAGGGTTAAACCTCTATTACTTACTAAAGTCGAGTTTGCCAATCCCCTTTAGAATTCCTCGGTTCGCGAGGCAAGTTCGTGCGAAATCGTTTCCAGCACCCGGTGGCAGACTTTGCGGAAATGCAATCTATCGCTTTCGAAACTAAGCTCGTCGATTCCGCTGCGATCGACCGAAGCACATCGATGCAAAGCAATGCTGATTGCCGATGAGTGCCAATCTACACAATTCCACGATTAGATAAAAACCTGAGTCATCTCGCGCGCTTATTCTGAAAGCAGGGGGATCACCGCTATGAATATGAGAGAAAATATGGTCGATTATTTCCATACGGTCTAATACGGTGTAGGAAATGAAAATTGTCGCGGGCGTGTCGTGTGACGTCGATGTTCGCCGGCGCGGATGAGCGTTCGTGCATGAGCGAGCACAACACGCGTAACACAGCTCGGTGCAGCTCGGAGTCCCCTATGATGCGGGTCTAAAAATAAATCACGTACCTCGTCTGTTCATTCAATTGACACTATAAACTAAATTGAGCTTTTTCTTCGAGTCGGTGCTCTCGACACGACGGCGACGATGATTCGCGCGCGCATGCAAGTAGTGGTCCCACAAGTGTCCGACATTGCCGGTGCGAATTACCGGGTATTACACTCGGTATGAGCGCAACTTGGTGACATCTATCGAGTTATCACACGTTGTTACGTAACGCGACGATCCGAATGTATTCCGAAATTCACGCTTCCTGCGGTCAATTCCCCATATCTCTCCACGATCAGGCGATTGATTGAGCGCGCTCTGAACCGCGTTTAACAGTGCGATCGAGATATTCTCGGAATATTTCTCGTTTTTTCATCAACATCTACGTTATTACGTGGAGAAACTTTTTGTGCAACAATGGAGTACAAGATTCTTATATTCTCTCCTACGGAGCATGCGTGCAATCATTTTCTAACGTTGTTATTCACGTATTCGCTTTAGCGAGCTCTCACACAGCGGCGTAATGCAGCGTGATCTGCCGCGTTAGAGATCTAAAAATACAGCACGGTGCCTGTCTGTCCGTTCGTCTGTCGCGTTATTCGTGTCCGTCGCCACGATGTCGCCAGCCACGCATACAACGAATACATTATACGACCTTCGGGTTATAGATTCGGAAAAGCGTGACGGGAATACCGGGTAAGCGCGGCAGGAAATCTCTACGGTACGTAACGGGGTAATTGATTTAACACCGACGCGTTAATATCGATGAAATTGCGTCATCTTTTACGAAAGTTCGAGATTGCATTCTCATTCGTTAATGATGTTATTTCGCCGTAGTTACCAAGCAAACCCTGTCCACGGGCGATCAAAGTGTCTGTCGTACAAGTTATCTCATGTGGACAGAATGACGATGCGGATGGACTTTCGCGAAAACGAAAGCTTCCTTTCCACGCGTTTACCAGGCGCGTTTATTATTCACGCGCGAAGAAGCCAAAGGAAATTTGTAAGAGCGATAAGAGCAGCTTCGTTCCTCCTTTCTTCTCCTTTTTGTTTGTAGAACAAACGCTTCCGCTACAAGGAAGATAAGGGATAACGTAGGCTACGAGTAGTTGACCGGCAGGGACTAAGCTTGCGTCCGATGATTCTTACGCGATTCTAACAACGATGTTTGTTCTTCCGAGCGTTACGAGTCTGTGCAGATCAGCTAATTGGCGAATTAACCTCCGTGAAGTTGACGTGAAATGAATCCTCGACTTCACACCTGCGCTGATTCAATCCGTCGTATCTTTCTCACACCTAGTCTCTGAGCTACGACGTGGAAACCTCTGAGAAACCGCGCGTGTAATCTCGACGCAAGGAAAAAGAAGAAGCGATTTCGGCGTGTTGCACCTTGCGAGGAAGTCGCGTTGCTGCGGGAAGGAAGGTGAGGGGCGCACGGAAGGCAGCCGTGTGGTCGTCGCGCCGGCCCTCCGGAAGGCTGTTCCGCCAGCAGATGGCCGGCAGATGTCTACAATCTTGCCCTGATTGCAGGTCCGGACGAAGTAGTCGCCCGTGAAAGACGACCTGCTCGCTCGGTAGCACCGCTATCCGCGGGATCGTTCGCGCGCGTGACGGCCGTGTACCTTCGTGTCGATAATGCTCGCCCCCTTCGCTCGGAACGTTCGATCGAAATCTCTAGCAGTCCTGTTTGCGCGAAATAATTGGCGAGTAATTTCAAAGTACGGGGAAAAGAGAAAACGCTTTGGGCGCAAACTCCCGTGTGTTAGAAAGGGCGGCAGTTTTAAATGTCCCGCACGTCGCTAAACGATTCCCTCTGAACCATCCCAAACACACAATGGCGTGAAATTCCATAGCGCGGACCGTTCACTCGCGAGAAATTTGTCCGACGGCGGAATCCATCGGCGTCATTGCGGCGGCGGTCTCCTTCTCTTCCTCTTTGGAATACCGGTCGCAGGAGCAGACCGCCGCCGCATCCTTTGTCTGCCCTGCGCGCGAGAAAGGTGCACCTGCTCGACCCCGGCGGCAACCTGCCCGGCATCGTCCCTTCGCAGCCATCTTTCTCCTCACGAAACCGTTTCACGACCGGTAGATTGGACCACTTAGCCCTCCTCTCGACCCGTCCGATTCGGAGATGAGGATCATCTTGCCGCTTCTCGAGCGATTTCCGACGGTGAATCTTACCGTTTCGGCATCTCGAACGAATCTTCATTTCTCGCCTCTATACTTGAGGCTGAATTTCAAGTCTGGTGATGAAATCAGTCCAGGATTTATACACTGCGTCTCGCTAAGCTACCTGCATTCGACTTCTCGGAAAGTTGACGAACCTTCGGCCGCCGGAGATTCCGGTTAACGACAATAACCGGCCTTGCTCCGAAGGTGGTTATGGACCGAAGAGGAACGCGCGACGCTGACGGTCTATCGATTTATACCGCTGGTGGTCCGTGCGTAAGAGAGGCAAAGGTGAAACGAAGTGGATATGTAGCCCGACGATACAAAGCGGCGGTTCGCGTACGCTCGATCTGTTATCGATACGGCTCGAAAATATCGCTCGCTTTCCTCTCCTCCTTTTGCGTTGGTCATTTTTTATTTACGCGAAATCGTCGAGCGGGCTTTTATCCGGTCCCTCGACATGCAACGCGTATGAATGTCTCCAATGAATTTTTCATCGCCGCAACAAGTCCCACGTTTCGTCCCGCATTCTGATACTCTCTCTTCGTTCTTTCCTTTTTGTGGGAAGGTGGTGGTAAGCACAAGACACGCGTGCTCGTCGCGGTTACGAAAACTCGCAAACATTCGTAATAAGACCGTACTGTTTGCATTCCCGAGTGCATTCTCGCGCGTGTTTCTTTTCGCTGCTCTCCTCCTTCTCGTTTCGGACGCGTTCTCGACGATCCCTTGTCGAGACGAAAGCGAGCAAAGAGGCTGAACGAGAGAAAGCGGCGCCGGTTTCCTGTCGCGAATTTCCGGAATCGGTGGATCGCGCGCGACTGGAAACATCGGCAATCCCGGATTAATCGTTATTCGGTGAGGCGCGATTCGGTCAAACGACGTAATCTTGCGGCGTATGCGTGTCCACGGAGCGGAAGTGCGCTCGCGAGGTGCATCGATCCGTTGCAGAGTTTATGTGCGCGCGGTGCGAGAGCGCGGATTGGTCGAGAGAAGAAAGAAGAGGAAAGAAGAGGCCGCGCGAAAAGGACTCGGCGAGAGGGTTGAAATAGCCTGTTTAAGGGACACCCGCCTGCAGGATCGTACGACTCAATGCCGAGAACACTGCGCTTTTTGCGAAATGCGCTCTCGCGAAGATTAGATAATTGTGCGCGGTGAAATCACTTTGCAACACATCGGTCTGGCTGATCCCTTTGCGCGTCGTAGTATTTTTCTCTCCATTTTTTACCGTAGGAATTATGCGCGCGAGTAAATCCATCATCGCAACGCATTATTTCAAGTGGTAACGGTTAACGCCTGGTTCCGCCTGGATAACAGTCCGCTACGGTTCATTCATACGCCGACTGTATCGCGAATGATTTATCCTATCGGGTGCGAGCGTATCTCAGTACAGCTCTGGACGTCGGTGAGAAGAGAGTGCGGAGATTGGTCGCCTAGCAACTCCAAAGTCAGCCTACGCTTGTTCGTCTTGCATCTCCGAGCCCCCTTCCCCACGCGTAAAGCCGGCGACAGATGCATGCACGGCATAGCTGAAAACCTGTTAGCTTGTACATACCCTTGCGCATATGCTTGAATCGCAGTAACCTACTCGACACCCCGCTAAATTTACTCTCCGAGTAAAAGCGCGGATCCGAACATTCGCCGAGCCGATACAAGCGTCCGAACGTTACGCATTGATGATATTTCCATGCGTGCGCGATCGCGTTAATTTTCGCGCTAGGAAGGGTCGAAGGACAGAGAGAGAGAAAGAGGGGGCCCTTTCGCGTCGTCGTATCTCGCGGAATCCGGAATGGCTGCCGGGAAAACGTCGTCCCGGCTCGACGTGCGCTAGGTTATGACCTGAATAGCAGATTACCCGTTTACGAGGTAATAATTTACGTTTACATCGTCGCTTTTATTGAATCCGGGGGAATACCGCACGGCCGGCTTTCGCGCCGCCGCCCGGGTATCCGAGTCGCGTCGGTCGGTTACATCCAGCACGCGGATTCTAGGCGGAATGCCTTTTAGGCGGGAGAGATTGTTGGAGCGCGTTGGACAGCCCCAACCGGATCGGCCAGCGATCACACGCTACAAATTGCGGTGAGAGCAATTTTCAATGTTCCGTCAAACCCATCGCGAATAGATCGGCCTGCGCTCGTGAATCGCCGACAAAGCTTTCGATCGAAATGTTCCTCCACGGTTCCCGAGATAATAAAACTTGTACGAGGACAGAGTTGAGCTTTCAAAGGATTGAGCCTCCAAGGAGAAGGGTACTCTCAAAGAGGACGCTTTTTCGTACCACCCTTCCTTGGACGCTCGGCGATTGCCATGGTCCAATTAAGGTGGCGCCCGTCACTTGGCGATGAGTCGAGAGTGGCGCGAGGGAATAAAGCCCGGAGGGAGAAAAGGACGGGCAAAGCGGGCCGACCGAAAGAGAAAGAGAGACCTCTTTTTCTCCGCGACCGAACCGTTGCCAGGCGACAGTCGAGCGCGCACTGTCGTCGAAGATGTCACGCAGAGCGCACGCAAAGAGAACGAACTTTCGACCTTTCGAGGGTCTCAATCACCTCCGCGGAGATGACTCGCTCGGGCTACAACGCCGAAAACGCGAGTCTCCCTGATCGATCGCGTCTTCGCTAAATACAATTACTTTCCACCGTGTTTTTCCGTGGCTTTGAAACTTTACATCCCTCTGGTGTCGCGCGAACCAGATATGCTCGGGGGAATTGCTCCACTCGCTCTTGCTCCCTTTTTTCTTTTTTTTCCTAGTCAACAGCAGCGGTCTTCCATCCCTTCGGTCTGTCTTCTCGTTCATCTCCTCGGAACCATGCTCCCGCTCCGCCATTGTTTCGCCCGCACGCAACGATGCGATATCGGTGAGCATTTCCGCGCCACCTTCCTTCTCCACCCTTTCTTCTCTTCCCTTCTTTCTCCCTTTCTTCTTTTTTTCTCTTTTTTATCTCCTCTCCTTTACGAGAGCGTATTTCCTGCGCCGTTCGAGCGTACAGGGCGTCCCAGCGTATAACCTTTATGGGTTCTCCTGAAATTAAACGGATCCCTCGTCGACACGGAAAGTTTCGTCGCGAAGCCGTATGCGACACCAGCGCGTCAGATGGCCGAAAAAAATCAATCCGATTATTACTTTTCGGCAGGCGCAACGCTTGTGCACTTGATAATTAGCCCGGGGAAAAGGATAAAGACAGATTCTATACACAAATGGCATTTGACCGACCAAAAGCGAAGCGAAGAATACTCCTTCGTTCATCGTACAGTAATTTTACTCTAATTCTCTTCTCATTTCAATTGTTTTCATCTTTTCTTCTCGACTTTACTTTTGGAATCGCGACTTTTGACGCGACCTGTATGATACGTATAGAAGCACATGCATAAGTAAGGTAGCAGCACCGAGAGAGGCTCGAGAAAGAAGCGAATAGCGGAACATTACACTTAAATATGGAGTTTGGTCTTTTTGTAGCAAAAATATAATTCGACATCGCGACGTGTATCAACTCGGACATTTTTCCATCAAAATTCTTTCGGTGATAAAGTCTGAAATTAGATTACGAGTTAATCTTTTTCTCGTATTTCGCAAGGTGTGCATACACACGAAAATGAAGCGGAAAGTAATCCGATACATTTTAACAATATAATACAATAGGCATGTCGATCGTTATCGAAGAAAAGGCAGGTAAATTTTATTCTCGAGACCATCGTAACGATGCATTATAACCGGAAAATACGGTCTCGAATATGGAGGATGTGTAAGAATGCGATTGTGCAAATAATATTCCTTCAAAATCGCGACGACATTTAATAATTTCACAATATGACAAAAAATTTGCGAGCAAGTCGTCACGGGAGGCTTCTCAAAGGCGCGAATGGTTCCCCTTCTCCCTTCCTCTCTCTCTCTCTTTCTTTCCGCTACTCTCGGTAAACCGATCATCCTTCCCATCTTTGAAACCGACTCGCTCGCTCTTTCCCCTTTTCATAAATGTACTATGCCGAAAGACACCCTCGCTTATACCCAGCGCCGTTTCTTCAGCGTCATTAAGAGGATGGAGAAGCAATGTGGATTACGTCTGGGTGGAAAACTCATCGAGCTTTGCGAAAATGCAACGAGAAATTGGATGGATCGAGCGTATGGAATAGAATTGTGATTCACGAGTGAATCAACCGATTAACCGCAAAGAGGAGAGAAGCAAATTTATTATTCGTGGTAATACTCTCGTAACAATGCCTTTTGCGCGCGTGTCACACATCAAACGATAGCCGTGCGAACGGTGGGTATCGAAGAATCCGTTACAGTGCTAAGTGGAAATTGTCCGATTTGAAGCGTCGTCTGACGTGCGCTGAATCGCTTTTAGGATAAATTCGAGATTTGAAATGAGAACGCGAATCAAATGGATGTTCTCGAGAACGTTGTATCGCGCGCGCGAAGGAATGGTTATCGATCGTACTTGTCGATGCTCGTGCAACGAGATAAAATCAGGTTACGTGCGGACATTCTCGCGTTCCGCGATTAATGTGCAGAATGCAAGAGATGGGAAAAGAGGTATGAGAAGATTCGTAACGGAGAAACGAAGAGCGACGGGATTTCGAGCTGATACCATTCCCGGTCAATTATGCAATACCGAATATCGACTATCTGCCAGGAGCAGGTAGCAGCCGCAGAGGGTGTACGATGACTGGTCCGACGATAATTGGATCTCATGAATAAAGAGTTAGCCAGGAAAATCCGCTTTTGGAACGAACGACGTGTATATTTTCGCCCGTACAAAATACCTATTATCGAGCGAGCGGTGCCTCGGTTACGTTTTAGGATCGCGAAAAGTAAGCGTTGAGGGAGAAGAAGGGAGGATGGAGCAGTTCCGACCTACTTTGAGAACCCTGGACTTCCATGACCGGAGAAATAATCATTATTTCAACTGAGAGCGAGTTAAAATAAAGGGACATCTCTCTCGACATTTTTCCTCTTATTCGCGATACATACACGTATAAAACGAGTGTGTTAAAATCACGTTACAGTTTGCTCGCATTGGTCGCTCCGCTTGCGATCTCCTTCGCGGCTATGAGAAAAACACGATCCAACCACTTTCTCCGTCTCGAGTAAACTCCGTAAGTTTGCGAAAGATTCCAATTTGGGAAACGTTCCTTTGGGTATTCGATCCTGTCCGTTTCGGCGCGAAGTTTGCCCTGTTAATCGACTCCTCCCCTCAATGGAAGAGCCGGAGAGAGAGAGAGAGAGAGAGAGAGAGAGAGAGAGAGAGAGCGAGCCTTCTACGAAACTCCCGATCGTTCATCCTCGAGCGCTCTATTTCCGGCACTAATGGCGGAACAACCATCGAAGAAGAAGACGTTGTCATAATTGGCTGTTACAGACCGGTCGGTTTAATTGGCCAGTTCTTTTAATGATACCGCACAGCGGATCGAGCGGTATCCACTTTTCAAGCTTTACTTACGGACGTCTCTCTCTCTCGCGGAGCGGTCGCATTTATGGAAAAAATCGCGTGCGAACCGTTCGTAGCGCGCGCTGTGAGTCGCGTTTTATTCATTACTTTATTAAGTACTACTTGACAGCTGTAATTTCATTTCTTCTAAAAGTAATTTGTTAACCGTGATTAAACGCTGCTCTCGAGAGTGCGAAAATGAGAAACGTCGTTCTTCTATCGTATATACGTAGAATCCCAATTATAGAAGGACCGGCCGTTCAAAGGGCTGCATTGGTATTCGCGCGATACGACGAGTTTCGTATGGGGTCGCTTTAAGTGCGCGTCTTCAGAAAATAGAGTAATTCCAAGGGAAGCAGAATGCGGAGGGAGAGGGGTTGAGAGTCGCGAAGGGTTGCGAGCGAGGCAGTTTGAGCCGGAAGTCGTAAAGTGGCACAATGCTGCGTCGTATAACTCAGCGTTCAACCCTCCGTCTTGCACAGGTACACGCGATACAATGTGTTGCCTGCTCCTTAAAGTCGTTCCCCGTATCGTGGTGTTCATAGTTTCGGTATTGATCTACGTTGCGCAAAGTGGATCGTAACGGACACACCGAATTTCCACTCGGAACTTTAATCGTTGACACACTCGACTTATTTATTACAAATCAAATGTGTGCGTTTTGCTTTCGAGAATACTCGCAAATTGACCTTTTCCATCTAAACGAACTTTGCATACGCGTCAAAATTTCAAATACATACTTTGGAAGCTAAAGGAAGGTATAATGAAAGAGAGAGAGAGACTTAATTAAACTTTGAAATTATAACAAGACACGTGCGTGAGTGGTCGCGCAAAATTTCGGGAGCACTGAAAAATTACCTTCTAATCTGACGCGCGCACGCGCGAATCAACTGAATCGAGTCGTCGTTGGTTCGTCAACAACTCGCTTTTAATAGAGAGAATGCGGAAGCCGCAGCGCTATGCATATTCGGAGAAGGACCGGGCGCGTAACACCTTCCGGTTTTACTATATTCGCACGGTCATCATCGAGAGAAGCCGAGTTTTCCGATGAGGTCGAAAGGCACCTTAACTCGCTTCGGACGTAAAAGCGGAATATCGTGCGATACGCGCTGGTGTACAACGCCGCGTTACAACGCGCACACACGTTCGCGGCGGAATATCCGTATTGGACGACTAGCTTTTACGACTTACGTGCTATGCGTCAGACTCTACGCTTTACGTTTACGTTATATACGGCGGCGTTATGCCCTCGTAACTTCATCCGGGCGTGTCGGTTGCGCAGTCGAAACTTCTACGTGTAAAGGTATCGAGGGAGGGAAAGAGACGAGAGGAAGGGAGATGAGAAAGGAAGGCGGAGAGATTGACAAAGACGAGAGAGAGACGCGCGGAAAAGTTTACAACGACATTTCACGATGGAGAGAGCGAGATGTAACGCTGCAAATTTTTCACAGGTATCTGACGAACCGTACTCGTTGATACGTCTTTCATGATTATCGCAAAAGTGATGATTTTTCACTGTATACACCGATGGGATATTGTCGCGTCGTAATATCCATATACATGTGCGAAATTGAATCACACACACACGCACTTATCTTGCGACAAATCATCGGCATGCTGTTGGTTTAAAACTAAAGTTACGTGCGGCCTCTCCCTCTCTTCTCTCTCTATTTTCTTGTTAAATATCGACGCAATTTTCCGCGCGCTTATGTACGCGCCGCGCTATCGATTTCCCCGGGTGCTCCTGGTAAAGGACAATCGACAATCCGCACTTCTCTGTAACCCTCTATGCGCGCGTGTACTCCCTCGGGGGGTGTCTTTGAGGGAAGAAAAGGAACGGGCGGTAACCTATCAGGAGCTTAGACGAGTGGAAGGTACGTCGTCAGCCTGGAAAGCGCAGGCTCCGGTGGATCGCGGGGGAGATTACAGGAAGAGAGGGGAACGCAGAGGGTGGAAAAGCGCGACGCATCGCGCGGGCTAACCGCTGATGCGAAAATCATATACCACCCTGCACCGGCTTTACTTATCGACGTTACATCACGCACGGAAAGCTCGGCATAGCTCGCTTTAAATACTTGAATATATGACCTCGGGTGAACACATTACGAGGGAAGGGACTGCCGCCAATCGCTAAAGTCCCGTGCGTATCGCGCGCTTGCGTGCATTTCTCCAGAATATTTCGAACGATTCTCCGTGACACGCAGTAAATCCCAATCGATGCGAGTGTAATTTTCACACAGCAAGTCGTGAAAAATGTCTTTCCGAAAAACCCTTCTCTTTCTTAATGGACATTTTGTTTAGGTGGGAAGAGAAACGAAATGCGTTCAATTCGTTATACATTCGGGGACCGAAACGTTTTTAAATGAGATATTATCATATATCGAAATAATAGGATGCGCACCGCGCGCGCTGTCATTGATATTAATCAGCTCGATTATTAATTAGCCGGTAATATTCCAACATCCCGACGCTCCTATCTCTTCATACTCGCCGCATACGCGCTTTTTTTCCACGCGCTTTTATCGCATTTTTTCACCCCATTGTCTCGACGAGACAAAAATGAGACGATATATCGAGTTTTATATTTGTATGTACCGTAACGACTCGTACTACTTTTAAAATCGCTTTACTTCAAGTACGTAAAAGACTTTAATAACCGAGACGCAGTGATGCGTTTCGTCAAAGTGACAATATATATTGATAAAATAGTTCTCGCACTATATAATCTATCAGCAATCTAATGTCGGATAACTAACTCGTTGCGATGCTTCGACGTGTATAGAATCCTGTCAACTGGACGTTTCGGTTTGGATGAGAGAGAGAGAGGGAGCGATATATCATGTCGATAAAGGAGAGGCGAGGTACGTATATCTCCTCGCGGCGAACCTCCGCGGCGCTTGCTACCCTGTGAAACGGGCGCGCTTTTCGGTCGACGGCGCGCGTCCCGAGGGAACGAGCTTCGTTTCCAGCTAGAGTAACGGCGCACCTTGATCGGTCTCCTGGCCGCCTGGTACGAGAGTCCGGATTTTCGGGCAAATCGGCAGTTTTTCTACCGGGATGGCCCGGCGCACCCCGTCACCTGTGCAGGTGGCACCCGCGGGCTACCGGCCGCGTTGTTTCCTGCGGGAAGACGTGTCTCGACTGATTTCCTAATTCCGCGAGCAACCGGCTGTTCGCTGACGCGACACCGCGTGACGCAAGCACTTTCGACAATCCGTCGACGTCTAGGCGCAAACAGGAGGGCATGTCGGCGCCGAGGGTGCGTCGCGACGGGAGGATACCTGCGCCCGCTCGCCGCCACGTGGCAAGGGTGTGTCGAAATATCAGAATTCCCCGCATCAATATTCCGCCAATGTTTCGTATTCGCCGTACATTTGCGCTTTTTGCGACGTTCTGCGGCTTTTCGAGACGTTGCGCCGCGAACGAAAGCCAATTTCTAAGAAAACCAAGAAACTTTTCGCCTAATGATATCCGAGATATCATCTAGATTAGAACTTTGTACATTCCAAGTGTTGCTCGCGCCTGCTTCCTCGCGAGCGCGTGAAGAGAAAGCTGTGGTTTATCCCGGATTAGGAAACTATACGAGAACGAGGATCCTTCTTCCCACGGGAAAGCCGGCCAAGTAGGAAGGATCGTGGTGGGGCGAACCAGTCGCGCGTACTTGGCGTGGAAAATGCGTAGTTGGGGAAATTACGAAAGGCCGGATCTCAGGAGCGCAGGAGCGGCGACAGTTTCTTCCCTATACTTTCAATTTACGTTTGCGACGGCATTGTCCTGAGATGTGTCATCTCGTGATCGTAAAACAAGAGGAAGAACGAGGCAATTATCGAATTTTCCTACGTCACGGCGTAAATCAATCTTCATTTGTATCGCATTGGAAAAACAAATCGGGGATCACCTTCGGCATAATCTTTACTCACTCTTACCACGTTACGTACGGGATTGTATCGGTCGATCGAAATCGAGTCTCTATCACCGTCAACGGAAAATTCGGTTCTATCCCGTAGGCGAAGCTCTCCCGGATACTTTCTTCCGACAATATGCTTTCCTGCTCACGAGGGAAAGTCGCCCTCCCGGTGCTGCGAATTTTCTCGCCCGACGAAGACCTTGCTCACCCCATTCCCGGATTAGCCTAGGTCAGGGAAAGCGAAAGCACGCTGGTGCTTTTCCTACACGCCTGTTTACCGGCACGTTCAATTCCGAAGTGAAGATGGCCAGGTTTTTTCGTCGGAAGAAAAGTAGAGACTGGACGGAGAGTCTAAAAGTCCTGTGGGATTCCACAGCCTGGAGACCCGGCGGCGATCTTCTCGTGCTCGCCTGTGATGTTTCAATTTTTCCTCAAAATTCCATTTTTACAGAAGAACCACGTCGGTCACATGCGACACTTGTCGGGAAATATGCTCCTTTTTGTACGACGACAGGACAGAAATATCGTTAAAATATCGCTCAAGCATGACGAAGTGTTGTTAAAGTTACTCTCGAACAGTCGCACAAGATCAAATCCGATTCTTCGGTCGGGAATGTCATTTGCACGCGACCTGCGAGAAATAATTCAATGTTTCTCAATGTTTGTGGGCATGACAACGAACCGTCATTTTCGACACCACTTTCGAGNGGGGGGGGGGGGGAGGCAAGGCTGTCGGTCATTATTTTTAGCACCTCTCTTTAGCAGGACTTTAGCTACTTGAACAACGAGAATCGATCTTTCGATCGACGGTTGCGTTTGACGCGTAAAAGTTGTCATTGATATAGCACCATTATTTTATTAATTGTTCGACGTTAATTTGATAATTGATGCGATTATAAACTCATCGAAAGAATGGTACGAGTGTACACTTCAATTGACGCGGCGAATTTACGAATTTCACGTTGAAGAGCAAAGAGTATTGACGCTTACTCACTCGTCTGAGATAGAAAGGATTATAATTTATCGCTGGACTGTTCTGACTATAATTTATCGAGGACTGTTCTTACGTGACGGTACCTCGTAATATCCTCATAACCGATCTTGAAAATTGCACGCGCAAAGTGCAAAACAACGATGTGCGAAATGCCACACGAACTGTGAATCGTGTGTTGTTTCGCGTTTGACATAAGGTGGTAAGGGACGAATATTCTCAGTTACAAAGGAGCTATATCCGTGTTTTGCATCTTGTGGAAAGTCGATCGCAGCTTGTTAGATGGTCTGCATTCCTGGTAGGGTCCTCTAGACTTTTCGAGATTGTTTTTCCGACCTGCCGGCTACCTAGTCGGGACACTTTCGGGATAGACTAAAATACCTCCTGTTGCGCGGGACCGCCTAGTAGGATGGGTGGTTCTAGTTGGGGTTAGCTTACCTATCGCTCAATTTCCAGCGCGCCAATCTAATTTTGCCGAGTATTCGGGGAGTAATTTTGTCGTTCCGCTCACTGTATCTCTCGCGAATGAATGGGACGCGCGTCCAAATATCAGAAATGTCATTAATATCGTGACCACGTTGGTAACGTGTAGACCTGCGACAGTGTTATGAAAGAGCACGGTGGCCGCTTTCGGAAATTCACAAACGATCACCTCCATTTTCGTTCGTATTTACCGAGTATTTAACGAGTCGCGCTTTCTCTAATTGTATCAGGTTCGGCGATACGCCGCGGTGAATTAAATGCGCGCGCGTGACGTAGCGAGGTCGTGCAAGGCGAGCAACCGCGCGCGCGTCCGGTCGTTTACGCACCTTTGATCGCGTAGCATCGCGTACCTGTCTCTCGGGGAAAATCGGGAAACACCTATCGTGAGCGGTAAGAGTGTATCCACATACGACGGGATTTCTGCAATCAGATGTCGCGTTGATTCCTTTCCAGACACGCTTCGAAAATAATCTCTCATCTATCATGGAGACGACAGCAAAGTTTCACTCGGATTTGTGAAAACAGAGAGTCTGGAGAGCCTTTCGTCACTTCCGTGAAAAACATGAAATAGCTACGAGCGAAACCGTGGGATGACACAAAGCTAACGAGAATCCAGCGCAAATCCCGAATCCATGAACGTAAGTCAGGGCTCGAACGCGCCCGTTAACGTGTGGATAGAGCTTAAACGCGCACGGTGGCATTCCAACCGGTAACTCCTGTTCGCGGAGCCTACAAGGATAGAAAGGTGTCTGGCCGGTACAGACTATTCTCCGCAGTCTCGGAGCAGTTTTGCCGTTTACGTGAGGCCCGATCCCTGGAGAACGAAAGATTCTTTTTATCGTCGATGGGTGGATCTCGTTTGCGACTAAGTCGCAAGTATAGTTTAGCGAGATATTCCATCGAGGGAGAATGATTTCATTCAGTTGACGTGATCTGGCTGGGGAGAAAACGTTGCTTCTTTCGTAGCCGGATAGCATTGGGGGTAATTAAATTAATATATTTGATCGTGTGGAATTCGAGGGTTTGGTATTTCATCCATGTTCCAAAGAGACTATAGCGGTCGCGCGTTACGGTATTTTCACCGCCAACTCTCGATGGAAAGGCGTCCGGTGGGCACGTATACTCTGCCAGTCGCAAATACGACGAGAACGGCTGTCATGTTCTCCGGCAAATGTCGCGAAAATTCAACTTGGCGGTCGAGATTCAATTTAATTTTCTAATAGGAGGATTACAGCGATAATAATGATCGCAGGGATGCGAATGAAATATGCAAGAGACTCACGTAAAAGCGGGGGCGTCTAATCTGGCCGAAACTAGCGGCTCGCGTCATTTTTATGCAATAATAATCCTTTACAGCCACGACGCATCGAGACGAGCTACCCTCGTTAAACAAACCCCTTCGCGCGCGCCCGCTATCCCGAGGATGACGGAAGTTAACACCCCGCTTTACGGACTCTTTGCGATTATGTAGGCAGCCACAGCGACACCTTGCACGCCCACGTTTTCCTCCTCCTCCTCTTCCGTCGTCTATACGTGCTATTGCGCGTGCTAAAGTGCAGTAGCGTGGGAACAAAGAGTATAGAATGAAATTCCTTTGAGAAGTACGCCGCGCCGTGTTACCCTCCAAACTGATGATCAAACCGATCGGACACATCTACGTGTGGATTTCAAAAGATAAAGGACGTGCGTATATACACGGTCGCCCTGTATCGCGTTTCTCTCTCTCTCTTTCGCTCGAGAAAGCGGAAGAACTGAGATTACAGGGGAAGGTGGACGGATGGTTATCTTTCTAGTCGAGGAGAGGCCAATCGCTATATCATGGCGAGATATCTTTCAACAGGTTTATCACGGCGCCAACAAAGAAAAGTTTCGACAAAAATCCCATCATTTTCTTTGCAATTGCGACCATTACTTCACTAGAATCGGCATCAATTTGGCAGATGAGGGGCTTTCTTAGAATATACTCGATCCGAGAGCGCAATTACAATTAACGATCTTTCGATTTTCGCGGTGAGGAAAATGGATAGACTGTGACACCACGGGATTTCCTTGCGGTCTCCGCAAACACAGGATGCGTTCTATTCTTTCGTCCTAACGATGCGCTCGCGCGCGCATGTTGATTTATGCTCCAAGGTACCTGCGGTAACGTAATCATTTAATCCCGCCGATACGCAGCCATCTTTATTGCCACATTTTTTACTCAATAGATGTACACCAAGTAGGACCAAGTAATAACAGAGATCACGAATGATTAATCGAGATGGATCGTGTAATTGGACTTTACTCAACGTTAGGATTTGCCCGCGACACTGTACGACGCACACACATACACAGTGACAGAAATTCAGATTGCTTCGACGACACGTGAATTCCAAACTCCCGGATTCCTAAAATCTCGATAAACATTATCGAAATTAGCTAGCGAAAAGTCGACGGCCGATGTATGTATATACGAATGGAATTTCTTTCCCCTTCTCCACTGATCTCTTCCCGAGAGGAGGATGTCCTCCTCGGGTTGCGGTAGACACGTGGGAGAAGATGCGTGGGTTTTCCAGCCTCGTCGATGCCGGACAGAAGGGGCTCTTAAAGAAATTCGAATATCCTCTGCCTGTGAGATTCGTACTTTCTGCCAGAACACACCTGTATCGCATTGACCATAAGACATGTTTGTGTTCAGCGAACAAAACAACGTGGCGCAAAGAGTAACGCGGTCGCTGCGATCGCGTTGCGACCAAATGAAATGATAATCGAGCGCGCTCGCGAAGAGCGTGGGACGTGCGGTAGATATAAATATGTAACGATATTTATATCCACGCGCGTATAAATATTGAAACACACTTTTTCATATAAATATTTAGCTTCGATTCTCTGAAAAAAAAAAGGAGAAAAAAGGAAAAGGTTAAAAAGCAGACAAACGGCAGCGAGTGAGGCGGAAATAATCGCCATCGATGTATTCTTTCGCGACGTGCGAAATTGTACGCTCGATGCATAAGAATTTTCTGAATAGAAACGTTTCAAGGCCTGTCGCTTCGATAAGATAAGATAACGGGGACAAAGTAAGTGGAGTCGAAATGTCGAAAACACTGGTTGACTTTCGTTGCAGTTGATTAGGGCAAGATCGTGGCCAGTGGCGGAGTGATAACGATCAGATTTGTCATTTAATCGCAATTCCGTGACTCGTTTGCAAAACTCCATGCATTTAAATGTTTATTCGGCAAATATATTGACAATTGGACCTTCCTTCAATTGAAACGTGTCGTATTATTAATTTACGTGAGCTTGAACGAACAAAAAGGTCTCTAATCGCTTCATTCGAGAAAGTATCGACGGAGCTTTCTCTCATCTCTAACCGGTTTATCCATCTTTCCTTTCCCATAACGTATCATAACGGAGGGTGAGGTCGAATTTAATCAGGCGTGATTTTTGAATGAATCACAGGATCGCTCAAACATTGCCGCGGTACCATTTGTATCGATTATCAATACTTCTTTATCAGTCGCCCTTCTCAAGATGAGAGAGAGAGAGAGAGAGAGATTTACTATTACTTAATATTTGTCGCCGAGCGCAAATGCTATCGTTCTTCGCTATCATTTCTCGCGAGACTACCAGTTGTAGCTGTCTGTCGCTTGATAAAACCATCTCCGACTGAGTTTTATTTAGATTTTACATTTTCCAGACGAACCCACTGATAACGCCGATGCGAAAAATCGTGCTATACATATCTTTATGTAAAGTATATTTCATTAAACTTGTTGTGTGTGTATCAAAACTTTTTATGGAAAATTTGTCCTCCACGAGAGATCGTGCGCACAGAATTGACTTTTTTTTTTTTTGACGGAAACCTCCATCAAAACGAGCCGGAAAAATATCGAGATTGTACAAAACGAAATATAAAAAAAATACAAATACTCGAAAATATGTTAAACAGTTTACAATATCAGTTCGCCATCTGTCGAGTTACGTCTAAAACTCCACGGCTGAAATCGGGCAATAGAAAAGTACACACGATTGTGTAGTAATTGTAATTTATGCATTTTTCCGCTAATGTATTCATTGAACTTTATAATCACATATGCGCGACGTTTTGTTCTTTATTGCTCGTCATCGTTATTTTCCACAACATTTCGCGGAGCTTTTGTAGGACGCGACTTTTTGTTTAGCTTCAACAGGATGCGGGATTCGTTGCTCATCGAACAATGTTCACTTGCGCGTTTCCGACGACGTCGGTTTATCTAACCGGTAATTACGCTTTTCCAGTGGCGAAATTGCTTCCGAGAAACCGGCGAGACAGTCTTTACACACACATCGAGAAGGAGAAACTCTTTCTTGGTATGCTGCACACGCGCGACCAATATTTCGACCACCAAAGTCACGCTTCCTTGAACGATCGCATATGTTACACATCACACAGTTACCGGAAATTCGGCGACGTTTCTCGCCAGTAGATTATCATCTTGGGCATCTCGTCGCGTCGCTCATAACGACAGGTTCAGTCGCGCCAAATTGTAATCTAATCGACCGATTGTTCGCGAGATGTTTCTTATCGGACACGCGATCCTCTCCTTGCGCGCGTCATTCCGCTCCTCGATCGCCCCTCACGCACACGTAGTACCTATTTCCTTTTTTATTCATCAGTTTATTTCGCCAGCCGGGCACGCGGTCCGCGAGCGTCGCGTCCGCCCGGGATACAATGCTACATAGTATTACGTAGGACGAGGAGAGCGAAAGGGGCGCTTTAAGCACGGGCATGCAGCTGTACGTACGTACCGGCTATCCTGGTTTTACTGCATATTGAAGCCATAACCCGCGTTACGGAGCCTTTTAGTGCGAGTTGGGGCGAGAAAGTAGAGCGCGGAGGCGCAATGAGAGAGAGGAGAAAGAGTGAGAGAGAGAGGGGCGGGGAGGGAGGGAAAGAGTGAGATAATGCACGTCGAGAAGTGCACGTACGCTTGCCCGCTCTCGTTCCGAAGCAGTTTCCACAGTTTCCTTCTCTGCCGGCGAACAACCGACGGTTCGTTTAATTATCGTCCTGCGCAATACCCCGCGGTGTCAAAGTTTATATTACCCGAGTATTCGTAGTAATAAATACCGTTAGATCAGCTGGGTCCGCGTACTGTGCGTTCCTCAACTGCATCTTGTTACTGCGCGCAGACAAAATGAATACAACCGAATGACCAACGCTCACCTGTCGTTAATTCATCGATATCGCCAAACAGCAGATTCGTCATACTCGTTCATCGTGTTGAATCGTATTCTCGAAAATGATCACGGCGCAGTAGGAATGGTGGCGGCTCGTAGCGGAAATTTTTTCAAGTGATGAAAGTAACGGGTCTAATCGTAACAGGTCAGATTTGAGCGAAATTTCAACTCGTTAAACCAGATGGCGTATCTTGTACGGTCTTTATAACGAATCAGCGACTCCCAAAAAATCATCTTAAAATGTAGTTCCAAAATCTCCGCTATGACCGCTGCTTCACTAATCGTTTTCGATGAAAATCGTGTTACAGCTTAACGGCTGATGAGGCATTATGTTTTAGCAATACTTATTCGGATATGATCAAGTATTATTATTATTTTCAACCTGAGTCACAAATAAAAATTTATCCGACTTGACGTGGAATTATATACCATAAAAAAAGAAAATCCGAAGGGAACAAACTCGAAGGCAATTTGCAACGAGAGCGTGCCAGTCATACGTGTGTGTAGTTCTAGTATTCGTCATATGAATATCCAAGGGAAACAAGAATAGAATGATGCTCGCGATCGTTGCGAGCGTTAAGTGGAACGCATCTTATGGATGCGATCCATTTGACGTTGCAAATGCTCCGAAGCGCATATAGACCAATCATGTTCTATCTTTACGCGTTCCGGAGCAGCGTGACGCAGGCTCCACCTTTTGTTTCGAACGGTAAAGATGACGCTGCCGTGACCGTTTTGGCCAATCTCGATTGTTGAATTTTCATATCGTCCTCCTGTTCCTCTTCGTTTGGTCGCCAGGCGAGTAACAATCATGGTTGCGTAGAATAACGTGAGATTAACGAACGATCGATCCGACTAGATTTGTTTCTCGTTGACCGATCACAGAGTCCGTTGTTGATACACAACTAGCAAAAATGACTGCGATACCGGGAACGATGGCGTTTGACGAATACGGCCGGCCTTTCATTATCATCCGCAACCAGGAGAAGCAGCAACGCCTCACCGGTCACGATGCGATTAAGGTAAGGCAAGCGCTAATAATTTCGACCGCCTCACATCGTACGTCCTCCCGAATCGCCTTGTAGAGTTTCTCACGTGAATGACATTTGAAATGTTTTCTCGATCTCCTTATTACTGATCATTTTATAGTTCTTCAAAGGTCGACCACGTGAAACTGCAACTTAATGGCGGCGCATAGTGCTCAGCTATGGGCAAAAAGATTCGGGATAAGTTTCGAGGAAAGGTGGAAAGGTTTTCGTTATAATGTTGCCTAAAATATGTAGAAATACTGAAATCCGTGATAAGTGATTCTTATTTTTTACAAATAGTACGTTTGACGGACTCATTATTTCAAGTCGTAATTTGTGACCATATAAGGCAATATATATGGCTGTGCGCATTGCTAGTATCAAATGCGGTACAATTATCAATTAGTTTTCTGACATTATACTTATCCTTCTGGATTCTTATATATTTTTCCATTGTTTGATTGCAAAATAAATATTTTAAGTAGTTTTAAGATTGCAAAGCAAAAAGAAAAAATTAGTATATATTTAAATACTGTTTAGACATACATACTTGCTATACATTGTGAACAAGTATAAAATGTTTAATGCATTCTTTGCTAAGCAAGCCCACCAGAAGTAGTTCACGTTGATCTTTCTGCATTCAGGCTATTTGATATTTTAATTACAAATCGAGACATAATCATCATAAATGTTGTTTGAAATAAAATCTAGTCTGATACGGAACGTGTTAATTAAGTAATAAATTGATACATCGAGTTTCATACATGAAAAGTATTTCGATTGCAGTCGCATATTTTGGCAGCTCGTAACGTGGCTAATATCCTTAGAACATCTCTGGGCCCTAAGGGCCTGGATAAATTGATGGTCAGTTCCGATGGAGATGTTACTGTAACCAATGATGGTGCTACAATCCTGAAGAATATGGATGTGGATCATGAGATTGCCAAGTTGATGGTACAACTGTCGCAATCTCAAGACGATGAGATCGGCGATGGCACTACCGGAGTAGTGGTTTTAGCTGGCGCACTTTTGGAGCAGGCTGAACAACTATTGGATAAGGGAGTCCATCCAATTAGGATAGCGGATGGCTTTGAATTGGCTGCCAAGTGTGCTACCGATCATCTCAAGACAATTGTAGATAATTTCAAAGGAACACCGGATAATCTGGAGCCTTATATCGACATCGCTATGACATCACTCGGCTCAAAAATGTAACAAACACAAACTTTGCGAGAAAGTCATATACATTATTTATTTGCACTTACATTTCATTAATTTTATTAATTTCATTTATTTTGTAGCATTAACAAGTATCACAGGCAAATGGCAGAAATTGCAGTGCAAGCTGTACTAGCAGTTATGGATCCTGTCAAGCGCGATGTTAATTTCGAGCTGATCAAAATAGAGGGAAAAGTTGGCGGTAGGTTGGAAGATACCGTGTTGGTGCGCGGTGTTGTCATCGACAAGGATTTCAGTCATCCTCAGATGCCAAAGGTTTGCAAACGTTGCAAACATTTATTTTACATTAAATGAACGTCAACTTTTAATCACCTAACATCATTGTAGAGGCTGGAAGATGTGAAATTGGCCATCCTAACTTGTCCGTTTGAACCGCCGAAACCTAAGACGAAGCACAAGTTGGATGTTACTTCGGTCGATGATTATCGAGCGTTGCGCGATTATGAGCGCGAGAAGTTTACGGAAATGGTGAAGCAGGTGAAAGAGGCAGGTGCGACGTTGGCTATTTGTCAATGGGGATTCGACGACGAAGCCAATCATCTTCTGCTGCAGAACAATTTGCCAGCCGTAAGATGGGTTGGCGGCCCGGAGATCGAAGTTAGTGTGTGCAATCTTATAGTTGTACAATTGTCATGTTCTCTCTAATGATGACACAAAATGCCAGAGGAGGTGCGAGAGCTTGAGGAATTGGTTCGTCTCAATCTCGACAGTATTCCATCTTTCTTCGCAAGTTTAACGTTACGCTAATTTGCGGAAGAAATGGTAAAAATATTTTCGAGATTAGATCGCGCGCCAGTGATTTATCTTTCGCGGTGGCTCCAATGATTCAAAGATTATGAGATCTGAAGTAACTTTGTTGCTCAAATTGAGGATCTTCAACTAACATTTATAGGAGGGATTGAAATTGGATTTTTTTCTTAGCTAATCGCCATTGCGACCGGTGGTCGCATTGTGCCGCGCTTCGAGGAGCTGACGCCGGAAAAGCTTGGTCATGCTGGTGTTGTTAGGGAATTAACGTTCGGTACGACGAAGGATCGAATGTTGGTGATCGAAGAATGCAAAAATTCACGTGCCGTCACAATCTTTATTCGCGGTGGCAACAAAATGGTAACGATCGCTACTATAAAAATAATGTTTGTGTGTGCAAGGAGAATTTCAGTTGTACCGTTTATAATGTGCAGACTGATCAGACACCTTGCGACATTAATGCATCGCAATTATCAGAAATGTGTTTACATACACATCTATGTTCGACTCTCTTTGTTCGAACTGAATCTTTTTGCAATGCGACATACGTTCATTTACCGTTAACCACTTGCGCTGGAAAAACGTGCTACGCACGTCGTAATGCTTTTGTCGCAAAATCGCCAACGATGGTGGTATACACGTCGTCAGGCAATTGTCACAGAAACGACGTGCGTGGCACGTCTGCTGAGCATCTTTGCCAGAGCCCTGATTCTCATTGCACTGCATAGCGTACAGTTGTCAATATATAACCTATATTCTAAATTAGTTTAGAAGATACAAGTCTTTCTCCGATTTCTCTAAGGCATCGAACACTGTGTGACGCCTCCCAGCGAGTTACACTGGACCGTTCTGGCACACGCGTCTGTGAATTTCTTGCCAGCGCAAGTGATTAAGCAAATCAAGACTTTCCAGTGTGCATCGTAATTGTTAATTTTTTTTTTTTTTTTACGTCTATAGATCATCGAAGAGGCGAAACGATCGATACATGACGCATTGTGCACCGTGCGCAATGTTGTCAAGGACAATAGAATCCTATACGGCGGAGGTGCGGCTGAAATATCTTGCGCGGTGGCGTGCGCGGCACAGGCTGACAAAATCAGCACTCTCGAGCAGTACGCCTTTCGTGCTTTTGCAGAAGCTTTGGAGAGTGTTCCTATGGCGCTTGCGGAGAACGCTGGTCTCTCGCCGGTAGATACCATTGCGGAAATCAAGGCGCGTCAATTGTACGAGAGAAATCCCTCTCTCGGTATTGATTGCTTAAATCGAGGCACAGCGAGTATGTATAATGATTTTTACGTGCGCGCGCGCACGCAAGACGTTTCGTACATTGTATAGAAATGATCACGACTTGCGTTGCAGATATGAAGAGGCAGAATGTCATTGAAACACTGACCAGCAAGACTCAACAAATTTTGTTAGCCACGCAGCTGGTTAAAATGATCCTGAAAATTGACGATATACGTTCGCCCAGTGATGCCGGCGACATGTCCTAACGAGCTAAACGAGCTATGTAATTCCTATTACGTACATGTTTCATTGTACGAAATATTTCGTTTTAAGTTATATCGCATATTCTTTCTACGTACTGCATTTCTAACACCTTGTATTTTAATTTAATGGTAAAATTTGAATTTAGTTGAATCGCATTGTTTCACTTGATTTGCTATAATCTAACTTTGTAACTCATAAAACGGATATACATTTTGTGATACCTAAAATATTATCTTTGATCTTTGCGTCAAAGTACATCTGACACCTACCTCTTTTGTTTCTTTCATATCTTTCGCGCGCATTTCCACACAGGAAATCCATTGTAATATTCTGTTTTAACTACGGTTGTTATTAAATATCGGGTAAACGTAATATCACAATGCACATAATAGGTTGGAAATCTATTGCCTGTGTCATTCTCTGTTACTTAAGGATGGGCAAAGTCATCGATGTTTAAAATACCGATATTCGCTCATTGGGGATGTTATTACATCTAGAGAAACTGTTAAAGACTCTATAAATTCTCTATCCGACAAACTCGTATCCTCAATGAGCGAACCTTGATGTTTTTCAAACATCGATGATTTGGCTCATCCCTACTATTGCCTGTTGTTTTTCATTGTGCGTAAGCCTTAACTCTTACTTGAAGAACTCAAATAGGCACCGTCTTTTCGATACGCTCCCTGAGAAAATACACCGGTATTAAATGCTTTCGCGAAAGGGGGGAAGCATTGTTGCTTCGCTCTGGCACTATTCTGCGCCAAATCTGCGCTAAATGACCGGTTGATTGGTCGGCTGGCCAGTAAAATAAAGACCTTTGCATATAAAAATGCCGTAATCGTAAGGCCATAATAAAATTTGATGTCCATTCTTAGCAGCACTGTCATCACGTGGGACATAGAACCCACTTTCTACTGATTTCTTATTGGCCAACGAAACTGCTCCCCTATTGGTTGACTGTATGGCGTTAATCGTAAAATTCCAATCTTTTGCGACTACGATTAAAAATAGGATAAAAAGTATCATTATTTCGATTTTATTCTCACTGTAGGAACAAATAAATATGTCACATCGAGTCAAGGTGTGTGTGTAATTGTGTAAATATATTCTGCCTATATCTCTTAAGGGAAGGGTATCTCTTCGGATACCATTCTATGGAGTGTGTTCGTAATGCGCAAAATCGATCGCAGACCGAACGAAATAACAAACGGATATCGTTACAATCTACTCGTAAAATGGCACAAAATACACAATCGCATGTATATATATATATATATATATATATATATATATATATATATACATACATANAACAACAATATATATTTCTATTTCTTTCGATCACCTTCGTTTTCTCTTCATTCTTCCATCTCTGTCTGTACCGGACCCAATTGTTATTAATAGTTTTCTCTCTCTCTCTCTCTCTTTTTCTCTCTCGTATCACAAAATATACGATCTCTATTCCAATATAACATTATATCTTTTCTCTTTTTTGCATGCCTTTTCTTTTTACATATTAATTACATATCTTCAACAATCTCTTTTATCGTACATATCAAGTTCTTACAGGGATTTACAGTTGTAACATAGACAGTTGGACAAATAAATCGACAGTTTAACTTAGACTAGTATCGATGTTTGTTTAATGTTGTTACTTTTTTAATTGTTACAAGAATTGCTTTGCATTACATGTGCAAACACGAGATAAGTGATTTTCAATTTTGGTCAAACACGTTTTTATTTAATTGAAAGAAAAGCAGATTCATGGATATATATATATGTACGTGCTCATAAGAGTTCACGATAGGCGACTAAACGAGTAGAAATTTACAAAATGTTTCAATCATGATTAAAATGATCAAGATAGGATGGGAAGTGATCGATCGCTTTTCTGAATCTATTCTGTTGCATTATGTCATTGACGAGCGAAATATCTGACACAACATATATGAAAATCCTTGTAGGAACTTTGTACTTGTAGCTCTCTCTGTCTCTCTCTCTCTTTCTTCCGCGCGTTTCAACGTACAACATTGTACTATTAACAATAACGAAAAATATATTTTTTCAATCATTTCAATGGTTTACCTATGCAACGAAATTGACTCGAAACGCGTGAACGCGATTCGGAGAGAGACGTATCATAAACGTATCATAAATCAGCCGAGTAAAAAAGAAACGTATAAAACGTGATATACATCGCTCGATGCGTTTACTACACGAAACTTTGCTGAACGATCGATATCGCCGAGTTTTCTCTCAAGTTTAAGAATGAGAGGATTAAGCGCAAGTTTAGACATTCGCAAATAAGGAAAAGAACTAAAGACGGTATGGTAGAATTTCGTTACACCTTCTTGAGCATAGGCAAATGAAGCACCTCAGGTATATCGATATTTTCCAGTCGAATGTTCGATGGATTGAACGGGAATCTCACCGGATAGGAGAACATTACATCCATCAGCAGCTGAAAATGAAAGAAGCACAGTGTTACAGTGGATCGTCCGAGGATCGTCCGAGTTGGCTTACAAAGGATACTCACTTGTTCGTTGTTTTCATCGCGTTCCTTCAGTTTGTCCTGTACTTTCTTGATAAACGAGACTGGAACTCGGCTCTCGTAGTCATCCGCGGGCGTGTATAGATTTAAAATCTTTACTATTTGGTTGGCTGTCAATTTGTTGCACATTTCGCAGACGGAATTGACGTCCTCGTCCGTCTTGCGCGCCTGTAGAAGTTGCGACGCCTGTATGATGGGCTGTAACGCTTCCGATGCAACCTCCAATCGTCGGTCTCTGCCCCATTGTTCCAAATGACTCATGTTATACCTGAAATTCAATGTTTGAGTCTCTCGATCGTTGGGCAAACTAAAGTAGGAAAGTACCTTATCTGCATGCCCTTCGTCCATCGACAGAGCTCGTTCCTCAGCAGCAGATTGTTGAGAGCGCTCGCGCACATGAAGTAAAAGAGTTGCTTGAATAGTTGCACCACCATCTTGGGGTCCATGCCGTGATACTGCAGAGTCTTGTGTACCGACGTGAGCTCATCGAGCAGCTTGTCTAATTTCTGTTGCGTCGAGTCCGGCTCGCCGCCCATGGACGACGAGCGGGGTCGGCCGGCTTTGTTGGACTGGGAAACGGATATAGCTTCGTGCTCGAGCAACGCCGGCACCGTCAGGGCCTGGATTCTCTCTTTGAGACCCGTCACGATGTTGTTGAAGGCCCACTGCGCGACGTTGCTCAGCACGTCGTGATACTCTTTGAGATCGAAATTCCTTAGGCACTGGTCGTTCTGTCTGGGCGTGTTCTCGATCTGGAACGGCTTTTCACCGGAATATTGTTTCATGTTGTGCAACAGTCTCAGGATGTTGCTCAGCCAGAGTACCCTGGTATCGAAGTCGTCGCGTTTCTTCAGCACGCGCTTTACCGCACCCAGGTACTCGGTCAGTAGCGACCGGACCTTGTCTTCGTCGTTGACGCAGTCCGTGTGCCTGATGCACATGAAAAGGATGTAGGCCGGTAAGCCTGGCAGCAGCCTCACCGCTATTTGGGGCTTCAAGTCTGGAACGGCCGAATATTCGCGCTTTTAACAAGAACGAACAGAGAGAAACGTTGGAATCTCGAGAAATACACTCACCGATCACCAGGTGACGTATTATCACGTTGATGTCCTCTTTTCGGAATTCGAACATTCCTTCGTAATCCCTTTCTTTCTTCCGAATGACAGGCATGTTGCTCGCACCGTCGCCGTAAGCGGTGGAAACGGCACTACTCGTGCACTCTACCGGATTAGGCACTGCAACGTTTACATACGTGTATATATATCCGAATTGTATTCACGGTGTTGTATGTTCGGTGCAATGCACAATTTGCGTGCTTGGCACAAACGATGATGCCAGCCGACGTCACCAACTATCCGAGAAATTTGCGCGTATATCTTTCGCCGTCCAACACGAGCACATTTCTCAGATAGCCCAATGAGACGATGATCGTTAAGACTCACCGGCACCTCTCAACACGTATGGACGTTCCTTGATATCGTCTCCTTCGTCTTTGAAAGCATTGTTAAAACGACACTCGATGTAATAATAATAATAACAAAGCAATACTCGACGATTGGCGCGTTTCTGATCGCGCGCCAAATATCGCGATATTTTGATTTTCCGCGGTGGAAGAGATCGTGTGTGCTACTTACAGCCAGCATCCTTGAGTCGTTTCGCCAGGATTCTGCATTGCTTCTTGTAGCGTCGGCACTCTTCCGCCACTCTATCGTACTTCTCCTGAAGATCCTTCAACACACGTTTTATATGAAGGATTATTTGAACGAAAAGGGGATCAATAATTTTCTTCCCTTTTAACTGCCGACATAAGAGAGAGGGTGTGCTGTTTTACCAGATTTTCGGACGTTAGCCTGGCAATCTCGTGTTGCATGTAGAGTTCCGTCTGAGTCTGCGGCGATTTGCTCAGGTTAATGGAAAGCAGCTTTTGTTGCCTCTCTATCTCCTCTTGCAATCTGTCTATCTCGTTTCTCCATTTGTCCCTTTGCGATCGCCAACCTTTCTCCTTGGCCTGCAGTTCATCCTCCAGTTGTCTTGAGAACAAACGACAGAGACTCGTCACTCTTTGTGAGATTATTCGCACAACTAACACCTTGAATTGTTCAATCAATCGTTTCACGAAATTGTGAAAAGTCGCGTATGTTACTAAACGCGATGTTGTGGTGATCCTCTCTCCCGATTCGATTGAACAGTTCAACGAGCCGTTTGAACGAATGGCTCCGCTCAACTCACTCTCCTCTCGATGCCTTTCGCTTAAGTTTACTGTGAAAATCGAAGTGCATGCACAAACGACAAAAGACTGCTGTTAGATTTTGTTAGTAGTCACTCGTACAGTTAAGCAAGCGTCCCACATTACCTATTGATCTTCTTCTGCGCCTCGAAGGCGAGCACCAACTCGCCGTCCTCATTTATAATGTCCACGTCGCGTCCGTAATTGGCACCCAGGCTCTTCATCCTACGCGTATGGTCGGCCAGCACGCTGTGCAGCTGAATGCACTCCTCTCTCCTTCTTTCCAGTTCTTCTTGCAGCGCTTCGAATTGCGCTACAACATCGTTAGTTTGTCTCTTATCGCTGTTGTCGAGCGTGCAACGCGGACAGGTACGAGAAACTTGTCAAGCCCTGGACAATTACTGATTACGTAGCGATTAAACTACTTAGGGAGGTTCGTCGAGTAAAAATGTCGCTGGTGTTTATCGATATCGTCGTGTGTCTGACTATATAGAGAAGATATCGCGTCGAGGACGCTCATAACGCAGAAGCGAGGTAATGAGATACGTTGGTGAATTAATTACTCATAAGATTTTGCTGCGCGGACGCTGGGCCGGCTGACACGGTCTTCCGCAGCGAGGTCAAATTTTTCTTAAGCTGCGCATTCTCCATTTCCAGTTCCTGCAGCTGCGAAGCAAGACATATTTTTCTGAAAACGCCCGAAACATCATCGAGGTGAGACAATACCTTGAACGAATCCTGCGTTCTGCTAGACTCCTCGCAACCATCGCGTTCCAGATCCTCGACCGTTCTGATCAGTCTGCTTTTCTCCTTCTCGACGTCCCTCAATTTCTGTTGCAGCTTGAGAACAAGACCGATGTCGACGCGTGCATGCGTGGTGTCGTTCGTTTCGATCATCGATTTGTTCGATTCCCCGTCTGGCGGACTATCCGACCGTTGCTGATTCCAGTCGATGGTTTCCACTCGAGAGTACAGCGTCGACGAGGAAGCCGTGGATCTTACGGAACCGTAGCCGAAATCCTGCGGAAAGGAGAACGGGTGTGATCGATTGCATTATTACCGAGAAGCGAAGTGCTCTTACGACGTTTTGATCATCTTGCGGGAGTTCGGCGGACGCGATCTGGCCGCTGCCGCTGGAAGCGTTGCTCAAGGAACGCGAGTGTCCCGGCACCGCCAGCTTTTGCTCCAGCAACTCCGCGTGTTGCTCCAAATCGTGATAGTCCTTGAGCAGTCTCTGATAGGCGCCGCGATCCTGATCCTGCTCGAGCAACAGCAGGTCTTTCTCCTGCTCGAGCCGGTACTTGAGATTCTCTTCGGCGCCGCGCTGGTTGCTCTTGAGTTTCTCCGTCGCCAGCGAGAGCTCCTTGCGCAGCCTCTCGTTGTCCTCCTGCAGCTTCTTGTTCTCCTCGTCCTTCTGCCGAACGGTCCTTTCTCTGTCTTGCAACAGATCCATCTTTTCGTCCCTCTCCTGTCGCAAGACGCCTCGCATCTCGCTCAACTCTTTCTCCCTGTCCTGCACCGCTCCGTTCAATTTCTTGTTCTCGACGTCGACGGACTTCAAAAGGTCCAGCCTGCACCTGAGGTCCGCCATTTCGTGTTGAACGTTCTTCAGCAGCTGGTTCTCCTTCGCCTGAAACGAGAGAGAGTGTGTGTGTGTGTGAGTGTGCGGCGCGCGCGCAGCTCGTTCGACTCACCAGATCGTCAATCCTCTGCTGCAACGTGATGATCTTCATCTCGAGTCCCTTGTTGAGCGACTTGACGTGCTCGACGCTCCTGGCCTCGGCTTTCAGCCGCCTGAACACCTTCTTCGCCCGGTACTTCCTGATGCACGACTGCACGACGACGATGTCCCGCAGTCTCTTCCTGCACGCGATTCTCACGAGGTGTCCGCGGGCGAACCTCTGGATCACCGTCGCGGCGGCGTGGTCCTTCATGATCCCGTACCTGGCGCGAGCGATGTTGCCTCTGCCGCGCGTCTGAACGGCGAGAACGGCGCGGCGGAGCCGCAGGTACCACCGCCTCTGCAGCCAGGCTTTGACGCGCGCCTGAATCTTGACGGCGGCTCTCTCCCTCCTGACCGCCTCGGCCTTCCGTCGCGCGATGCAACCCCTGCCGTATCGCTGCAGCCCGAGGACCGATCTGCGTATCTTGCCGTACCTCTTGCGGTGGATGAGGCCGCGCACAGTCTTTTGTATCGTGACGCAAGCGTCCTTCTGCCGCTCCGCCCGCAACTTCTCCAGATACGCCACTTGTCCGGCTCTGAAGAGCACCTTGGTCTTGCCGAACTTGAACTTG
Source organism: Dinoponera quadriceps (assembly GCF_001313825.1). Lineage (NCBI taxonomy): Eukaryota > Metazoa > Arthropoda > Insecta > Hymenoptera > Formicidae > Dinoponera > Dinoponera quadriceps. The sequence continues at coordinate 54,679 of NW_014554606.1, read as the reverse complement.
TCCTCGTCGTTGATGTACCTGGCGAGGATCCGACGGCAGGTCTCCCTCAGGTCGTCCCGACGTATCTCCTTGAAGCGGCAGAGGCAGCGATACCGCTGGAAGAAGTCGCCGTAGGTCCTCTGGCTCGGGAAGCCGGCGGCGGAGATCCTGATGGTCTCGAGGACGCCGCACGCGCGCAGCTGCTGCACCGCCCGTACCGGACTGTACTCGAAGGCCTCCTTCGCGTCGTTCGGCTTGATGCAGCGCACGTAATGCGGCGTCGTGGCGTTCAGCGTCGCCATCAGCATGTTGAGCGAGTCGCGGAACTGCGAGCCGACCGTCTTCTTGTTCCGCCTGCTCTGCCTGCTCGGCGGCTCGCTGTACCTCTGCGCGGCCGACACCCTGACACGGTGGCCGTGCGGCACCATCAGCTTGGGATCCTCGTCGCTGAACAGTCTCCTCAGCAGCTTGTTCTCGCCGGATCTGAGCACGTCCACTTGCTCCTCGATCACGGTGTCGCGGTTCTTCTCGAGGAAGCCGACGCTCTCGTAGCGCACGAGGTCGGCGAAATGATGGATGAGGAAGGCGGTGGTGCCGAAGCGCGGCTTCTCGAAGTGCCTCGACTTGCCGCACTTCGCGTACAACTTCTCCGCCCAGGAGGCGTCCGAGCCCTTCGGCATCCGGCACTCCTCGTCCAGGAGATCCAGGATACCGAGCTTGGTCTCGATCAGGTCGATGCACGGCTGATTGTCGTAAAAGTCGATGAAGGTCCACTCGATGTCCTCCTTGAGATACTCCTCCTGCTCCAGCTTGAAGACGTGCTGATTGAATTGCTGCTGCAGCTTCTCGTTGGCGTAATTGATGCAGAACTGCTCGAACGAGTTCACCTCGAACGTCTCGAAGCCGTAGATGTCCAGCACACCGATGAAGCGTTGCGCCTGGCTCGGCTGCGAGTGCAGCGACTCGTTGATGCCGGCGACGATCCAGCTGAAGAGCTCGGCGTAGATGTGCTTCGCCAGGGCGTCCCGGGCCCCGATCGCCTGTTCCACGTTCATCGGCTTGAGGAAGACCTCCCTGGTCGAGACGATCTTGCGATGGCACAGCCACTTTCGCATCGCGCTCATGTCGACGCCCAGCAGCTCGGAGATGGTGAGCAGGTGCCGGTCCGAGCGCGAGATGTAGCTCGACTCGGTGTCGACCTCGCCCTCCGCGTCCTTGCTCGCGCGGCTGCCTATCTCCACGTTGCCCAGGTGCAGTATGGCCGCCAGTATGCGCAGCATGTCGTCCTGCTGCCTGGACGTGAAGCCGAGCATCGTCAGCGCCGTCACGGTCTCGTTGAAGTACGCGAGATCGTCCACACCGTCGATCCTGGGGTTCTTGCCCTGATTCAGGTAGTGGAATCCCATCTGTCCGTCGGACAGATGCAGCTGAGGGAGGCGTCGCGCCGCCGAGCACATCTGATAGAAAATGTGATAGTTTCGTTCCTCGCTCGCTTGAAACACCACCCGCGACTTCTCCAGCAGGTAGGTCCTCATGCTGGCGCCGGTGATGTGGTAGCTCTTGTTGAACTGGATCTCGATGAACTTGCCGAATCTGGAAGAGTTGTCGTTCCTGGTGGTCTTCGCGTTGCCGATCGCCTCCATGATGGGCGACGAGGCCAGGACCTTCTTCTCGATCTGCGTTTCCGTTGCCGATCCGCCGACGGTCGCGAAGTACCGCATGGTGTACTTTGCGGAGACGGTTTTGCCGGCGCCGGATTCACCGGAAACGATGATGGACTGATCGTGGTTTTCTCTAGAGAAGAGACGGATTTAACAGTTTCGCACGCACGCACGCACACACGAGATCTTTAAATTAATCACCTCTCCAATTTCGTATAGGCTTCCTCCGCCACCGCGAATATGTGGGGTTCCAGGTCGCCCATCGCCTGGCCCCTGTAGGCCCATATCGTGTCATTACCGTAGATGGGTAATTCGTTGTACGGGTTAAAAGCCACCAGTACGATGCCGCAGTAAGTGTAGATGGAGTGCCGCTGAAAGCGAACCTGAAGATTGTAGAGGACGGCGGGCTCGTGAAGAAACGACAACGACGTGAGATTGTTCTCTCCTATCAAGATGTCGGGATTTCGGAGCGGCGGCAGATCGACGTCCGATCGAATCTCCAGCGTTTTCGTTTCATTCGACTCATCCGTCAGTACCTTCAGGCTCGGCTGTTTCTGCCTGTAGTTCTCCAGGAGTACGGCGCCTTCCCATATCCTTTCCGGATGCGGCACCCATACTCTGCCACCCTACGGGTAAACGCGGATATTTCTCGTTAACAATTTTATTACTGTCCTCGGGAGAATTGTGGAAAATCATCGTTGCGACATCGTTCGAATCTTTTATTCCCTTCGTTCTTTTCTTTTTTCGCTTCGTAGCGGCTGATGATGACTGTCTTTTCGAGAGCAGAAATGACGACAGAAACGGTCGCTCCAATTCGCCGCGTAATATAATCATTTCGTACGCTATTTATACGGTGGATGTGCGCCATTTAACTTCGTACACAAATCACCGGCTCGTGTAATCACGTTTCATTCACGGTCTCGCAACGCGGCTAACGATTCTTCTTTCTAACTTGATCGTCTATCGAAATGTGTCTGAGAAATATTTTCGCGCCCACATCCGGTAAAGGCGTTTCCGCCAAAACCGGGCGTTCACATCAGCAGTGAACTACGATTACGAATATGTCCCGTCTCGAGAAACGCTGAGCAACGGTAAAGTACTCTTTCTGTTCGCCGCTCTACGTATTATTCTAAGTCGCGGCGCGCGCGCGCGCGCGGTCCACTGGATCGCAAAATCTTTTCCTATGGTCTCAAAGTCATTCTTCTGTCTCCTCATTCGCATCGGGCGACACGAAATAGGCGTGAAACATTTTAATGCTCTATCCTCTTACTTTAACGTTATTGTAGCAATACAGTCGAATTTCTCGCGAATCAATTAACCGCCGTTTAGAAAGTGGCGAAATACGAGAACCTTGAACTTCACTCCTACGGAACGCGTGTCGTTGGCTCAGTTACGCAAGATACCGCTTCAGCGAGCTTACCGGCTTGAAAAAAAGAGTAAAAACGATGGTAAGCAGGTAAGGTGCAATTGTCGTCGCGATATAATTCTTATCTCTTCTCTGTCTTCTCTATCGATTCGTTTCTTACGTTTCGTAACGCGTGTTTACACCGCCGTATATCAACACCAAGCATTCTTGCGACATGTGCGAAATATTACACCGTATGTGCGTTATATCTCGTGGCATATTTTACGTATTGCCGGTACTCCCACTAAAATTGTCAATCTATCAGCCACTCAAGTGCGATCATTCCTAATATCAATCAAATCGGCAGAGTAATCGAGCTTCTAAAGATTGCGACATCCTTTTTTATGTAATACACGTACTATTTGGAGGTATGAGACAGTTGCGGATTATATTGGCGGTTAGAGAGTTGCAACAGAATCAATTAAGTGCAAGAAACGGCGATTTGTGTCGTATGAACGATGAATAGATTTAAGCCAGTGAAAACATTTCCGACGAGAAGATCTCTCCAAAGAACAATGTTGTACCGACTAATTACATAATCATTTTTTGCCGAAACGAGGAGTGCTCGAGAAAAAAAAAAATAGACGGATGCATCGGCATAAAAGTATGCCGAGGTATCCCAGGATCAATTCAACCTCGCGATCAACTATACGCTTAATTTGGCTGGAGATACGGCCTTTCACTCGTTCTCCATTATTCCATGGCGAGTATTTGCTGAAATTGCAAATTTCCGATTCTTCCTTCGTCGTTACACGAATTAATATACGCATCTCTGCTAGCTCTCTCGTTTCGTTGCGACATAACCATCTAGAAAGGCGTTCCCATACTTTCTACGTTATATATGTGAGTAATCTGCAGCAGCTATACCGCGCAGTGGCGGCAATTATCATCGAGCGAGCTCGCACGCGGGAAGAACAAAAAAAGCGCTCGCGAGCTCTACCGGGTTCCCACATCTTTTACCGAAGACGTGAGTTCGCGTCTCGGAAAATTGTGTATTGCGCGCAATTACGTCATTCGTAATCCGATATTCCCGAGCGAAGCACGAGTCTACAGACTTGTTGTCTCGTTTTTTTCGCGAATAAGCATCATTCCATGTGTGGAATAACATTACAGCATAACGATTTACAAACAACTTTTTCAATACATACGTTTCAACACTTTGAAATTAACACGAATAAATTTAAAACACAATTGCCTCCTTTCTTATTATCTTTTCTTATTATGTTACTCATTGGTGTAAATAAATATTGCTTATGAAAAACGAGAAAGTTTTTATCACATGCACGCTTTTATCACTCACTCGCATTTTCATTATTAATTAATGATGTTCCAATTACACAAAGGTTGGCGACGTAATTTCTTCGAAACTTAATGCAAGTCTCTTACATGCAAACGTACAGGGTAGCTCGAACGCCTCTGACTGGGGTGGCGATCCCTCTCTCTCTGTATGTTGCAATATCTGAGCTTCATCACCGAACTACTGAGGCTTCCGTTGCATTTCAGACACACGAGGCTCTTCTCTCGCATGTGATTATGCGTTAACATTTCTCTGTATGTTTATCCTTTTCTTTTCTTTTCACCTGGTCATGACTTCACCAAGAAGTAATATAGCGCAGAAAGAAACGTGCACCTGTTTGACAAATTACTCGGTGTGCGACCTCGATACTAATCGTTCGGATATTATCGTGCGCCGGATATTATCAGGACGAGTGTTGTCGACATGTTTATTCGTAGTATGTGGCGACTTGTTCCGCGACTCAAGTTCAAGTCGTGGACAATTTCATACGATTTCAGCCTAGGTAGAGGCAAATGGAGGGGGCATCGCAATCTTATCACTGCGAAGCCGTCCCGGAATGCGTGATTCACGTTGTGTCACGGATTTCTCCGGTGCAAAATGTAACTTAGTTGTATCGGTCCGATTTCAAACGCAAATATATCTAGTATTTCATATTAATCTGCTCTCTCGATAAAACAGAGGTAAATTTCTATTTGTTGAATTTCCGTAAAGGAAAGGCCGTGAGAACGTAACTTTCCGGTTCGAGCGCGATGTTATTCGCGCGTTTGCAAGGCGGAATGTTTTCGTGGGATATTGCCGCGAGGAGCTTTCGTCTCTCGTGGATGGAAAGAGCGAGAGAGAGAGACCACTAAGGATCAACGCAATGCATTATTTAATACAGGAAACGTTTCTTCGCGACAGAGGAGACGTTTCTCTTACGAAATGCGCTCGATCGCATACAAATTTCTCTCATCTGAAAAACGTCATCGCGAAATTCGGTGCTAATCTCGCCGATAAGGGGTAGACTTGCGTGGGTGCGATTAGTTAGAAAGGCATAGTTTTGGATGATTCCTAGACATCCTAGACTTCTTTTAACACATCGAGCGAGCGAGCAACGATACCTAATAAATCACTTCACTCGGAGCTATCGACGAAAATTTCATTCGATGTCATTCTGCACGTTGCTTTATGGAAAGAAAAATCGAGAAACTTGTATTGCGCGTTAAAAAGTAAACTGGGATTTATATTTTCGACTGATCAACTCGAGGAACGATCGGCGCGATCGCGCAAACTACGCTTACGGCCGATCCCTTTCTCTCGCTACAGAAAAGCCAACGTATACGAAGATATCTCGCGCTGCACATTCTTTGTCCTCCATCGTCACCATCGAGACCAGAAGATCGGCCTCGTGGCCGAGTGTACATTTCACCCGTCACGACCGATCGAAGGAGAGGGGAGAGATCCATCGTAATCTCGAAAACATCGCGCATCTTAGACAATCTCACTGCACTCGATTTCTCGGGTTAAAAGTCAACTTTCTGCGAAACTCTAGCAATTACTTCCAGGTAACATAATATTTCTTTATCTCTCTCTCTCTCTCTCTACGGAACATTTGACATTTGTAACGAATATGTTTCATATTATTCTTTCTCCTAGATAGATGCGAAGGTCTTTTATATTCCAGATTATATAAATTTCTTGCTTTAAAGCGTGTCGTCGATGACATGGGATTTAAAAAATCTAAATAGATTCGTTGAAATTGGCGCGATCAACGTGACACACGTGCGAGAGAGAGACATACGCAATATCCGCGTGGACGCCCTCGGACACGAAGAAGCGAAAACCTGTTATAACAGATCTCGGGCAACCCTCATCCGGTCACATCGATGAATCAACCACCAACGCGTGGAGAAACGTCATGAGCTTAAGATTAAAGGGAATAGCATAAACCAAAGGCAGACTCTATCGCACTAATCAAAGCTCGTCACCGCTTTCTAATCCCGATCACACGCGCTGCTGCTATATCCCGATAGTTGTGCCTCTCTTCGCAGCGTTATTTCATTAGCGATAAAATTTCATTTTCTATTTTTTGCGTTTGAATGTCGAAAGCCATTACCGTTCACTGGATATTTGTTTCAGTTTCACGACCCGAGTAAATTAACGATGAGCGATCATTCTCAGTTGACAGCTGCTACACGAAGGTAGCTGCTACTACAGCGTGGGGTCCCATGTTACTTAAGTCATTTTATTTTAAAGGGTTTTGGACTATTAATGAAATAAAAGTTCGATTGCACCTCGTTATTTTGGAAAGACGTTTCGAAAAGATGCGTCAATCGGAAAACATATCGCCACTAAACAACCTGCTGTTTCTATGGTCGATCATCATCTGGTATAGGCCAGAAGCAAAGTACCTTCGGTAATGGAGGTCTCTCCCTTTGGTAGTTATTGACTTTAGATTCGAAAAAAAATCCCAAAGAATCGACAATCGCTCCGTGTCGCTTTACGCGTATGCAGAAAGCGGTATTTATTCTCTTTCATTCTATAACTGCCGTGCGCTGATATGACTTGTTTAATAATCCAAGGCAAAGCGTCAACTATATTTTGACTTGGACAAATATGAAAATGGAGAAAGAATGAATTGCTTCAGTTTGTGCTAGTTGTATTCAAATTTGAATTATTCCTTCTAGGAAAAGTTTGCAGAATTTTTCAGAAAATTTTCGGAGAAAGACATTATATGAATTGTGCGTACACACTCGATCGTACGAAGCTCGGTCGATTCAACTCGGAGAATGCTTTAAATAACAATAGCGCGGCTTAATGTTGTCGCACGATAGCGTGTAAAGGCGCTGTCATTTGGCAAGATTTAAGAATGTATCTGTTCAAACGCGTGAAACTTGGGATAATTCTGGGATAAAATGAAACAACTCGAGAGGATGATATACATTTCCAATGAAATACTTTCGGGAAGACAATCAAGACAGTGCTCGAAATCAAGATGCGCGAGAGATTTATCGAAGAGAACATTCTTTTTTTACAAGTGAGAAGAATAATCTACACAATTCAATGTTATATGGGAAAACATTCATTATCGTAAAAGAAGAGAAAGGTGGAAAGAGTGAAATGGATTATGCTCCACGCAAGTTCAGAATATTATAAAAATCAAGCACGCGATAAACGAACAATTAATTTTTATTAATTAATTTGCGAGATGTGTACATTTATGCGACATGTGTGTGACACAATTATGGCTAAAATAAAATAATAAGTGCAAAATTCGCGCTTGGTTCTGTTGTTGCATAACCGAATCTACTATCGAAACTTGCATCGTCAAAATTTCGTTGAAGATTTGTTTGTCCACATTTCTAAAAAAAAAAGAATTGATCGTGAAATTCAAACGGGTTGACAACTCTCCCGACCGAGTTGTTCCTGGTGACACCCCGAGAAAGATACATTCACTCGAAATGTCAAAGGTTTACACGCTTAACGCTTAGCGACTGTGTAAAAACGGTGTTGAATTACGCACGGCGCAACTTATAACGATCGTTCCTGCAAATTTTTCATTTCACGATAATATAATATATAATCGAAGCATTTTTTCGAGAGAGGATCATCATAACGAGCGCAGTGACTCGCAGCAAACGACCGTATTGTATTTCGAAACATCCCCTTGAAATACAGCGTCGATCCGATCTGAAAAACGAAGCTTTCGAACAGTGTTCTCGCATGCGTTTTCGCGATAGGAACGACCTGCCATCTTCTTCGGGGATGCCCACCTGGTACCACGGCAATGATCGCGCGATACCTTAACGTAGAGCTCCCTCGTAGTCATCGCGAGCGGTCCAGAATCAGGTAGAATAGGTCAGGAGCGAGCACACGATTACACGCGTATGTCGCACACCACACACATGTATACACATGCGCGCACACACACACACACACCGACCACGGCGGCGACCACGACGATGACGCCGACGAAGCGTCTACGGCATTGGTCGCCCGATCGAAAGCCGCACACGTTATAAGCGACTCGGTCGGCTTGTATACATCTCGGACGTCATCTGGGGACGTTCACGACATGTTTATTTCCCTTTTTTCTTCCCCTTTCTTCCTCCCTTTCTCTTCTTTCCTTCTTCTCTCTTTCTTTTCCTCTTCGGGGTGTATATTCGCGGGAGGGAAGAACGTTCTCTTGGAAGAGCGCTTATACCGCGGTCACGGAGCCGTAGTTTCGGTTCTTTCACGGAATCCGACCAGCAGCGAGCGCACCTCCACGTAAACGACGGCACTGCCGCCAGCTGGTTCGTTATCGCGGGTTCAGATACGGCCCGCCCCTCTCCGGCGACCTCGACGCCCACCTTCGTCGTGGCGCGGGTGACATCGATGTCTCGCTTCAACACATATCGCCAGTATTAGGCGGTCCTCTTTGAAGAATCGATACTGGCGACGTTTTACGTCGAACGGGATCCGCTGGAACGTGTGCGAGATGTACCTATCCATGGTAGCCTCCGTGCAATCAGCTTGTAACTGAGAACGTTACGACAAGAGCGCACCTCCAGTTTGCAACTACAATCCGCTACTTCAGCCTGTGCTCTTTGGAAATTTTTGAAAGAAAGAAAAAATAAAAAGAGAAGAAACGAAGCAATACACCGTTCTTCTTACGCACCCCGAAAATCTCTATGCCTGCATAATTTTAACGATATATATTCACGGCAGATAAACTCCCTTATTCGCGCGCGTGTTTGCACGCGAATTACCATGGTATCGTCGACCGCTCAACTGCCGACGTTCGTCTCTGTGATCATTTGCTGGTAACTGTTCCCGAAACTGTACCTGCCTATGCTTTAAATCGCGTCACCTCTTCTCCTGAACGCGCGAAAGGAGGAGGTTTCTTTCCTTTCACGTGTATAGGTCTGTTCGTTTTCGCTGAACTAATGCAATAAGTATATGTTTTCCCACTTCAACTTATTGCACTAGTTCAACGGTGTAGAGAAAACGAACAGACCTTATGTTAACCTTACCTAAGAGACGCAAAGATGCAAAAACAACGCAACATCTCCGCGAGCGAAAGCAATTTGTTGAGGCGAATTTCAGTTTTGTTTAAGTTACGTTGAAGCGTAATTAATATGTAGTTCGTAAGCGGATAGTTTGGTCCTTGAGAATATGGCGTTTTTTCAATTGATCCTGAAAGCTAGGAAACTCGAAAAGAATAGATTGATATATGAAGATGAGAAATTGAAATCGATCGAGATCTTCAGAGGTGGCAAGCCGCCTGTCACCTTGAAACAACATCTCCGACGAAAGAGATTAAAGTGAGCCTGCCGTTAATTTTTCACAATTGTCATCGAATCGATATTTACTTTTTGCAATTCTGACGTCGAGATTACATCTCTCGAGAAACTTTCTCTTCATTCTCTTTCCAAGAATACCTATAATCTCTCGCTAAAGCTCTGTTACAATTCTTCTCCAATCTCTCGCCATTTAACAATCAGTGTTCTGCACGCATTATCTCAACTCATTCACGCTCTTTCGCCGTTATCTTTATCCGCAATTTCACAGATACAAAAAGAAGATTGAACATTTTTGGAGCAGAATCATCTCCTCCATAAAGTATACTTGGGTGTACAAAAAGGCAAGGCTGATTCGTACCGACGGTTCGCTCGAGAATTACATTTTGAAGAGTGCTTTCGGGTTTTTGAGCGGTATATTTCTCACATATATATTTTTTATATTTTTTGTATTTCAACTGAACTTTACTCTCACGTCCGCCACAATGTTTTGCTCGGTCCTTGGAATGATTCTCACGCTTGGATTGGCATTTTCTTATCGCGTAAGGTAATATCTCGCGAATTTCTGCGACAACATACGACGCGAATCGTCGTTGGCAATTCGAATATCTCCGCTCCAATGGAGGAGTAACGAAAATATTTGTACACAATACAACCGTCATATTTCTCGTCTGCAGATGCGTCGTCTTTCTATTACTGCCACAGTTCTTTTCCAAACGTGGCAGACAAGCCTTGCTGGCTTATGCTTTTATTTTAACGCTCACCGGACCGGCGAAGAATACCTTGCACAACATAAGTGTTCTGTCGGAATCTTTGGCTTGCGGACAGGTGAGTTTTCGCGGATGGATTCGCATATTCGATGTGAGATATACAGGCGTCGGTGGATCTCCGAATCATCGTTAGCTCCACCGCCGCAAAATCTTGCTTGTATAAGTGCCTTTCGATATCTACATTTATTTTAATCTGTCGCGTTTACTGACGCTCGTATGCAGGAGCAATTGAAGCAAGCCGTAAAGAGCGTAGTCGACTTGATAAAACAGCCATTCTACGCTCTGAGAGACGCGATATCGAAAGTGATAAAGACGGTAAAGGTGGTCGTGAAGAAGATTAAGCGGACTCTCCTGGCTATCAAACGACTCGTGTTCAGTATATGTGAGTGCAACAACAACTATTAAATGTGCAAATCGGTACCCTTACTCGTTTCTATAATGAGCATTTTACATCTAAATTATTATACAAAATATTTTCCCGGTCAGTTGTGGCTCAAAAGAGCTGTGTTTACAAAACACCACGTAGAAATGACCAATAATAACTTTAGCAGCACCGTTGCCGGTTCATATTTGGTGCTCTGTTTTGCATTTTAAAAAATGTTGCTGAACCACATGTGTTCGGCGCAAAAAATGATATCAGCGATTTCGAGAAGATTTTGAGAAGACTTGCTCCACGACAACACACCACCTGGCAAGAGGAATAAAAGATGCTATTTTTAATATGAGCTTGGAAGTTACATCCGGTTTATAAACTTCAGACTTTGGACATTTTTACTTGTTTCGGTCGTTGTAACATTATTTCATCGGCAAACATTTTAAAACTATAGAAGACGTTCGGAAATCTATCAATGACTTTATTGACAGCTGCGAAAACCATTGATAATAACGGAAATTATTTCGATAATTATACACCATTAATAAATAAATCTTGATGTTTGGTAGCACTACGAATTAATTTATACACCTAATAGATATCTCTCGTGTTTACGAACGATTATCGACTCTCTGTTTTCCGAATTTTTCCGCAGTGAGAGTGATCATGTCGGTTTTCCAATGGCTCGGCAGTATCGTGAATATTTGCAACAAGAAACTTGGCACGCCGTTCGACAGGTGTCAGAGAGTCTTCGAAGGTGCAGTAGCCGATTGCAAGGCGAAACTTGGCCCTTTCTTCGGTGGGATCTGCAATTTGGCGTATATCGTTGGTGCCTTGTGTTATATAGTGAAGCCTCTGGACCTGATCTGTATGATGGTGTCTTACATAGCCGATACTATAGTCGACGCTGTGCGCAAAAGTACGTTATACACGCTCATATAGTGTGCTTTGAAAAATATCGCGAATAATATATTCGACAAATTTTTACTCACCTCTCTCTCTCTCGCGCGTGCGCGCAGAAATCAAGAGGTTTACTCTCCATGTAAGAGCGATGTTCTATGTCAAAGTGAAATTTTCGCACTCTTTCCACTTGGAAACGAACCAAAGTAAAACCATCGAAGATATATCGACCGATATAATCAGTGAGGTTCGATCAAGAACCGACAAGTTTTTAGCCGTTTTTGATTGGATGAGTCTCTTCACGACATTTTTTATTTTACTCATGTTGCTAAGGTAAAATCCCGCTCCACCAATCCCTTCGACAACGCACGACTATAGACAGCGTGTATTGGGCAAAATTGAAACATTCCGCAGGATCATACGTTATCGATACAAGTGGCTAACGAGCGAACGATTCGACAATCGATACTTGACCGATGATTTGCGCACTATCGATTTAATAAGGACGCGTCAGGACAAGGAAACTGTCCTACCGTTAAACGCTCGCGAGAGAAATCAATACATTACACTGACGTCCGTCGCATTGATCAAAGTGGAAAAGGTAAAACTCGTCAAATCAGCCGTCTTTTTGGGTTTGGCGACTTTGAAAATTTGCATGTATATAATGGCAGACTATAGTCTTTATTGGATTCTCAACACCATCAGGCGTCACGGACGGATCGAAACAAAGGTATTCTAGATATTACTTTATAAACGAAGTGATTCTGTTTTGATGATTTTTCTTCAAGTTTTCATTCGTTGCGAAAAATTCGCGAATGATTGTCCGAAGATTTTCGCCATTTACTTTCTATATTAGACGTGGCGTAACAAAAAATAATTTCTAAATAAATGATATTGGTATTACTGAAGAAGAGAGAGAGAGAGAGAGAGAGAGAGAGAGCTAACACTAGAACAAGGGGAAGTAAGGAAAAGTAAAGTCAAGTTTGGCGTGAGAAAAGCGGCAGTCGGAAATATCGACTGTCGGGCCGCGAGCGAGAGAGTAGTCGGATATATTTCGACGTAGAATAATCACGATAAGAAAAAGTATCGCGCGATGACGGCAGAACGTATATCGATCTCTAGGTCCAACGACCCAATTCCGTGGGCGTCTACGTGTCTGGCAACGGCTATCTCGCCGATCTTTACAAGAGTATTGTAAGAGCCTTTGCACCGCGTATCAAGGATACAGAGATCGACGCGACACCCTGTCTGCCAGATCCCATACCACCCGATCTAGACAGGTATACGCAGATTGCGACGCTGATTGTTCTCTGTTGGATCATGGCGGTATTCGAACCTTACGGATTGAGACTGCGGCATGTTGTCATGTGCAAATATCATCCGGATAGAGCCAAGCAAAGAGCCGCTTGGCTGTATAATCATATTATTAGGTATCGCATCATCGATCGGATAACGACGAGCGGCTGACACACACACACACATACACACGCGCACGACACGGCCGTCGAATAGGCGGATAAATAGCTCTTCTCTCCAATTTGACGCGTTCGATTTTTGGTAAAGCACATTTCCTACGTGCAAATCGTATCTAGACTCGTTCGAACTCGTGTAGATCGAGAGCAAGTTTCCTCAAGTTTGCGCGGCGCCAATTGCGCCGCAAGTTCGGCATGACCGACCAGAGAATCGAGAAGGTCACGTTTCGAGAGCGATGCCTGGCGATGTGCCCGATCTTGAACAAGTTGTTCCCTCAGAGGCAGAACATGTGTCTGCTATGTGGTGCTGTGGAACGCTCCGAACCGCATATTAAATGCTCTACGCCCGGCTGCGTCGGTCTCTTTTGCACACGGTGCTTCGTAGATTTGCAGAATTTTTGCACGATTTGTCGGTCGCCCATCGAATACGGCGATTTGTCGGACATCAGCGAGGAAAGGTAAATTTTGATAATTACGAGTTGAATTATTCTGAGAGTGAAAATATTGAGACCATTTGCGCAGAAAATATTACTTACGAATAACAGAGATTCATCGGACGATCCAACGATTATGAAGAAAGAATTGGCACCAAGAGTCAAGCAAGAGGAACTAGCTGCAGAAATATCATTGGTAAAAGGTGAGGAGCCAGCTGTGGAACGATTATCCGGAGAGGACGAGAAGGAAAAAGACAAGAGTATAGACGTGGAAAAAAAAGATCAAGTCGTGCAGAGGGACGATGACGTCGAGGATAGCAGTAGTTCGCTTTATAGTTACAGTACGTACGACGCGGTGTCTCTATCTAAATGTCGGTTTGTGCCAATCGAATTTCCAAAGCGTCATTTACCTCAGAAATTGTTCACGAGGTTTGCTGACGAGAGTAATTATCGATATTCTCTTACGTGAGAGCAGCTTATCAAGACGAATCGCCGCGAAAGATTCGAGTCGAGTGTCAATGTAAAGCATCCTTCAGAGACATCGAAGCACAAAAGATACGAGAAGATGTCACTATACAGGTGAGATTTTTCCATCGACATTGTCTTTAACTGCTGCAAGTGTGCACGTCGGTCGCTATAAATTAATAAGGAAAGAAACAAACGATCGAAGTACTTGAATTCAAACTTGAATATCACTGATGCTAATGAGGGAGACTTGATGTCCTCGATCATACAATCTCCAACCAATCGATAATCACAGCGGTAAACGTTCAATACAGATTTTCAACGACTCAATGACGAAAGAGACTTTGAGTAGCGAGGATTCAACGTCCTGTTTCATGGTGAAAGCTCGTAGGAAGTCGCTTGCGAAGAGGAAATCTTGTTCGGATCATTTCAGCTCGTCTACGTCGATAGCGAATACCGAATCCTGGCCGACGGAGGAAGTGGATGAAAGGGTTCATATCGAGGTGGATGATAGTTCGGAGGAATTACTCTTAAAAGATGGCATTGTCCGAGGGAAGAGACCAAGTCGCGTAAGAAAAGTCTTTGCTGCGTTCGTGAAGATTCCTTGGCTCGGGAGGAAATCGGTACGCGGGCAAGCGCGGACATTCTCTCTCACTTCGATGATACATACCTGTACATTGAACTTTTAATCAATTATTTGCGCGCTCTCTGGTCGCGCGTTCATGCATAGTTTTTCTTCCTTTTTGTAAGATCGATCGAAATAACGAGAACGCAGAATGGCGAGCGAGAAAATCGCCTGCCATCGACAAAGTAGTCGGGGCGAGAGATCGATCCATCTCGTCTGGTCGAACGTACAGACGAATCTGCATTAAAAAGGACACAAAGCGTGACGATTCTTCCACTACGTCTTCCTCCGACAAAGAGAGCGAACAGAGCGCGCTCTTAAAGGCGCACGATCGGCAAGTAGATCGTTTGCAAATTTCAGATCGGGACGATTTTCAAGATAATATTTACAGCAGAAATTATGATTCGCATCGTGCACGACGTAGAACGATTTGTCGCCGATCGGATCTTCATGCGAGAATCGACGATGTGAAATATCCTTACGAGAAGAAACTAACAACGAAACAATCACCAAGGTAAGATAAAGGTATTCCTGATAATGTATGTCAAAAGAAATGTCAAGGAACGAAAGAAATGTGCGCACGTATATGTGCGATTATTGTGTGACACAATTATTGGGTTTATGCATAATTCCGTAGCAAAAATTGAGTAAATTTCAAACGCAAAATATTTTGCAAAAAAAGCGATTTTAATCAACTAAATATGTTCCATTCTGTTCAATGACTTTCTGCCATCTCTCCTCGAGCTTCATTATCCCTTTTTCATAGAAGTCCTGAGATTTTTGGGCAAAGAAGTCATCCAAGTGTTTTTTGAGAACGTCCAGGGAACTGAAGGTTTTGTTATTCAAATTGTTCTGTAGCGCCTGGAACAAGTGATAGTCGGAAGATGCAAGGTTCGGACTATACGGTGGGTGCGCCAAAACATATCAGCCGCAATAACTTTTGCCGGGTCATCAGAGAAACGTGTGGTCTTAGTGGAACACAACGCCCTTTCTGTGCGCCAATTCGCTTCTGATGGATTGCTCGCTTTAATTTGGCCAGTTGTGAGCAGTACTTGGTCGAATCAATCGTTTTGTTGGGTGGCAGCAGCTTATAATAGACGATTCCTTTCCAATCCCACCAGATACTAAGCATGACTTTCTTCGGGTGTAATCCAGCAACCGTTTGAGCAGCCTCCTCGCGCTTCGACCTTTTTCGATTGACATTGTAGACAATCCACTGATCATCCGCTTTAAAACTGGTCCGTTTTGATGGCGTTTGAGCAGCGAATTGCAAGCTGAAATTCGGTCCATTACATTCTTTTTGCTCGGTTTGTGTGGCATCCAAACATCAAGTGTTGTCTGCCATTCCAAGCTTCCGTAAATGTCTCGAAACAGTTGATTGTTGAGGTTATGTCCGGTCTTCGTAGTCGTCAAATGCCGGTCGGAGTCGATTAAAGTCTTGATTTGATCGACATCAGTAGTGACTGGCTGGCCGGAACGAGGAGCATCTTAGAGATCAAAATCTCCGCAACGAAATTTCGCAAACCACTTCCGATACCACTTTCGTTTACGGCATTCTCTCCGTACATATCTTTTTGTGAGTTTACCTTTTCGGAAATAAAAAAGCGAAAGGCACCGAAAATTCACGTTTTTTCCTTCCATGTTTAAAATATAATTAAACTTCGTATATGTCACGGATCTCGATGAGTACTTTCTTAAAATGGCACAAATTTCAGCTTTCACTTAATGTACGATACTTCATATATTTGACATATGTGCGAGCGGAAAAACAACTGCGAACGACATCTGTCGGAATTGTGCATAGACTCGATATTTTATTTACTCAAGTGCTTCTGTTACAGATATTTGCAGTCGAAAGATACAGTGTATTTCGAAGTGGACGAGATCAGAGACTCGATGCGGACATGCGTTCGCGCAGAAGAGCGTAACGACGCTTCATCGGACATTGCTGCTCCAATATTTTGCGACGACGAGGCAACGTTAGTTAAAGAAACAGCGATACTGCGGAAAGAAGAAACGAGACTCGTGTTCGAGGAGAGCGTCACGCTCATCGCGTTAAGTGAATATTATCACATTCGGAATAATAATCGCCGATGGCGATTTCAAATTTACAAACGAGGTCTGGTCTCGTTGTCTTCGGTTTTTTAAAGAGTTTCAACAAACCATCAAATACCATAACTATTCATTTCATTCGAATATTCCACGCAACGAGTAAACATTTGACGCGCTCTTTACAGATGTCGCGGAGAAAGCAATACGTATGAAATCCAAGTTTCGTGTAGTGTTTCAAGTGATGTTTGTTCATCGCGGCCTACGAAAACGAGGTACTCGATGCAGAACGCACGCTTTCCGATAAAGGATAGGAAATATATTACCATTATTGTAGTCCACCGCGGAGGAAGTTGCGGCAAACAGGAAGGAGAAAATATGACACGGCTGCTCGGAAGAGACCGGAAATACCTATGCTGAAGAAATATCTACCTGCGTATCAAAGGCCAGAGTTAATGGAAGAGCTGAAGGAGCATGACAGAATGAAATTGATTCGAGAACGTGAGGCTAGAAGGTGGACAGCTCTGAGCGTTCTTCGAGATACCTCTCCTCGGTTTAGCGCCGAATCGAGAGATCGAACAACCAGCGATACTTTGGTAAGGCATTTTTTTGCTATCATATTATCTAAAAGATGAACGATCGTTGAGAATTAATAAAATCTTTTTAATAGACTCTTCTTGGATTGACCGCGTGCGTGATTGAACGACAGGTGAATGACAATACGTTTTTGACTCTTTCCTTACTTTTTGTCACAAGGTCTCTGCAATGAGGTTAACCGAGGGAGCTAGTGTCCATGCACTCCCGTATCAAGATACGCAAACTTTTAAGGATGTACTACGTGAATTTCGAGACAAGATGACGGAAGCTCCTGAAAGACCTCTAATATCGTTATCTCGGCGCAAAGACTTGAAACAATTATTTCCTTCCGAAAGTGAAGGTTGTAGAAGAGTTGCAACAACGATGTCAAAGATTGATAAAGTTGTTAATAGGCTAGAGGTGAATCAATTTTTAATCAATTACGAACTCGCGAGAAATTTAACAGGGATTGATTCACAAGTTGAAAGAAATGTGCGCAAATTATACTTTTATATAATCATTACTTAAATATCGGAATACCGAATTAATCCGATACATTGGCAACTAACGTATAGAAGTTAAAGTGAATCACTCTTTACGTTCCGCCTTTCCACACCGTTTGTTAACATGTAATTAATATTATAATATTTATCTTCAGCCAACGTATAACCAGTACAAGGAAATATGCGATACAAGTTATCAGAAAGGACAAAGATTTCAAGGCGAATCGTTCAGTGAAACGGCTTCGTTTTCTAGTTACTTTTGCGAGAATTATCGATCTGGTGATTCAACTTCGGCCGATGAAAGCGCAAATAATATTATTCCATGATAAAAAGGGTGTATAACAAGGGGACGTGTAAGATGTTGTACGTAGTAAAATAACAATTGCATACTGAAATATTATGAAATAAAGAGAGATAATAAGATATGCAATCGGCAAAATCATTTTCTCCTATGTGCCTCTGTGTATATAAGTGAGTGTATACGAATATTAAATATTTGTCGGAATAAACAGCATTTTAAAAAATTCATATCATATGATTACATGCGCGCAAATGAGCAATATGCAGTTTCGCTGACGTATCTCTGTGAAAACAACCGCAACGGTCGGCTCAGAGGCAAACAACAGATTCGTTATCGTTGGTGCCGACCGTTGCGATGCCGATATTCGAGAGATTGATTGGTGCACTGGACCTGCAAATTGGCGTAGTCAAGGATGCCGTGCGAAAATTGATTTACCGATGCAGCAAAAAGGTTGGACAATTTTTCCGTTATCTCTGCAGATATGACGTCTCTAATTGAAAAGATGAAGCATGCGAGTCGAGGTTTTAGAGATTCAGTTCTACTATTTTCCTTCTTTTTAAATTGCATCGTTTACTATTATCGGGTCAGCAGCAGTGACTCAGCAGGCGAACGTTTCTCGATAGTTGAGAAAGTAACCAATCGATTGCGAAAAGAAAACATATATATGCATGTACATACATAGAGCGCGTTAGCAATAGTAATTTGTTTTATTCTGTCATTGTAAAATATCGTCGTTTGCTGCCAGTATGGCAGGTTAACCAAGTAGCTAAAATTGCCAAGTATTTATAAAGATATGATATGCAAGGAGAACACGTGCGTCGCGAATTTAATATCGATAGTCGTATAAAATTTGAAAAAAGATTCACATCATGAAAAACGATAATGGGATTAGCCTGTTGAATTTGTTCCATCACAGAAACTTAGTTCAAAAACCGACGAGAGCAAAGATCTGTTTGGTTCGTAAGATTCTCAATCGTAATTTTGGACTTGCCATTTTTACACAATATTTTTCCTCCTTTTCGTAAAGATTATCGTTTTTCCATCGTTACTGTGTGTGATGATTGATTACTTTGAAACCTTTTGCTTTAGCTATGGTTGAAGAAAAGCAGAAAGAAAATAACGCAAAGGGACAAAAAGTAAAGATAGAGGAAGATAAATGTGGTTGCGAGAAGACGCCAAGCGATGTCTGTATTTTGGGAACACTTGGAAAGGGAAAGATGGCGAAAGAAACATGTAGTATAGAAAAGACGACGAAAAATCAGTTGCTCCGAGTCAACGAAAAGATCAGTTCATCCAAGTTAACAGAGATGATTAACAATTCTGTTAAAGAAGCCATGCAAAGTATCGCGAAACACTACTCAATGGTATTTACTAAGATGCAAACATCCACGATGCATTTAAAAGCAAACTGAAAAAAGATGGTAACATCCCGGAAAATATTACTTGAAAGTTAAAAAGCTCTTAAATTTATTTAAAAGCGTTACAATCAATCGTAAATTACGTAGCTATGAAGTCGAGTCGGGGTTGACAAGTAAAGATTTGTTTGAAACAGGAGAAAAACAAATTGACTTTTCCATCTTCGAAAGAGTCCAAAGAGAAAAGTCGCGAGTTTCAATCTAGAGTAGAGGAGGAGGGGGAGAAAGAGGAAGAAGAAGAGAAGCAATGTTGCAAGAATCCGTCCAATGTTCGCGACAATCGAGGCGCAACAAGAACGCGTTACTTTTCACACCAATGTGACAGTTTACTCGCCTATGGCGATCCATATGTCGAAACGCACCAACGTACGACACCGTCTGTGTCTGTGAAAAGTAAGAATAAAAGGTACTCGAATTCGGCGAATAACGGCGTTAACGCTGACAATCGTAGAATGACCGGAAATGTCAACATATATATCTGCTCGGAGACTAATGACAACAGTCAGGTAAGTTGATTATCTTTCTCTGCTAAATGTAAAATATCAAGAAACGACACACACATTTCTCGCGAGAGAAATTTATTATTTTCTATTGTATATATATATACAATGACACCGATGAATATATGACAGCAAGTCACAATCGTAGTCACAATCGATCATTTTACACATGCGTGTATATATAGGACAGGAAAAAATTGGGAGCTCAAATCGACGTAACTTCCAACGCAAGTATCAACTCGAGACGCGTCAGTGTCAGCAACGCGTCATCGTGTAAATTGATAAATGGTATACGAGAGAAACGGAAGAAAATACAAGCGCAGCAACCGCCCAATTCCATCCAGCAAGAAAAGCGAGAGAGAAGCGACGATAGCATCGTCCGCGATAGTATTGAAACGTGGCCTGAGATCTGCCATAGAACGAAGTCGAGCGACAGGGATGATGGATGTCAGGTGGGCACCCAAGTTAGCGATCAAGGGGAATGCAAAGATACGATCTCATCGACTCAAGATGCTCGTTGTCGCGAAAATACGAATTTCAGTAGCAGCGCGAATCAGGACGATTCTGTTATATTCCCGTGCGACGATTTTCAGTCGTCTTATCCCTCGGAAGTAAGATTACCGAGCGAACGGAAGGATCGCAGGAATGACTGTGTTTGCGGAAGAACAACGTATAAACTGCCGACACGTATCGGTGTGCGCGACGCGATCGATGGATGGTTACTAAAATCGATTTACACGGATCGCACCGCGTGTTTCGCAGACGATTCCAACTATATACGAAATAAGAAGTTTCGGGTACTAAATCGTAAAAACTCTTGGGAGAAACTGAGCTACGAGCTGCCGCAACGACCGATCGAACGTCGAAGCGGAAGACAGCAGCAGCCAAAGTTGCGATGGTCCACCTGTAGCTGCATCGCGGAGGAGAAGGAAGAAGATTACTGCACAAACGTTGACGAAACGTTGACGAACGTCGAGCCCTCTGAAAATGTATGCCGAGTAATTTGCGGCGAGTCGACTGAGCGGAATGCGATCTCGCTTAACAATGTTGGAGCAACTTGTTTCGAGGAAGCTCGAATGTGCGGGACGACGCTTGAAAATTCGCAAGAACCTCTGAAAGTAACGAGAGTCTGTAAGAAGTTGCTCTCTGAAGAGCTTTCACGAGATATCATACACGAGACGATAGAACCGAAAGATCTTCCGGAAGAAAAAACGGCCGGTTTGCGAGAGAAGCCCAAAGTCCCAAACGAAGATCCAAAGGATACAATTTGTAAGATTATTGACTTGGACTTTGCCAACCGAGACGAGGGCAAACCAACCGCGAAAGATGCAAAAGATAAACTCGCGAAAGAGAGGATAAAGGATAGCACAAACGATTTAAACAACCGGAAGGGGAATGTCGTGCTAAATGCTGAAAGAGCGACGATACAGTCCGATGAGGATAACAATATTGTCCACGATCATTTTGTCGAACATAAAAAGAAAAAGGTTGTTTGGCCCGTAATCAGGGATTTGAAACCATTAGATCGAGATTCCGCAACGTTTTCAAACGAGCTTAGCGGTCGGCCTGATTATTCCTCGAATAGCAATACGATGGAAATCCCAAGTGTGAAGAATCTTGTTGATCGAAAAAAAAATCTAAGGACGCGATTAAAGATGCCTCTGCTTCGACCGAGCCATTTTCAATCAGTACCGAGGAATCCTGTTGAGGGAGATTTTACGTCAATTGAAAGTAAACAAGAGATGAAAGAGAAGAAAGTGGAAAAGTCAAAAGAAGAGGACAATAAGAATTCGAAAACAATAGAACCGTTAGAGAAGAAGAATACGCTGCTACATCGATCTCTGGAAAAATTGTTAGATGTAATTCGGCGCCGTAAAGCCATAGGGCGATCTAAAGATGGAAAGGAAACGAGGCGGGATGATTCGATGAAAATGACGAGGGTTCCGTTGAATCGAATTAACGACGACGAGAAAGACCGACGAGATATTGGTGAAAGAGCGCGTAGATCGCCGAGACTTCTGCTTGCAAACAAGCACGGTGAATTCTAAATTAATTTGTAATTTGGTATTTAATTACCGTAGAGCCCCTACGCGCACAGCGTTAAATTTTATCTTGCACGTACGACGCTAAATCATATTACGCGAATATATAATTGTGTGTGTGTGCAAATAGAAGTACAACTATAACTATATATGTGCTCGCATAACGATGCGACATTTTAATTTTAATGTCGATAAATATTTAATGTAGTATATATATGTAAAAATATTAAGCTGTTATTGGCTGATTCGACGTTGCATCGATATATCGTGTCATGATTATGTTCGCAGAAACAGCTGGGAATGGTGCGTTCGTCGAAAGTCCAAAACCGACTGCACTTGTAACAGACGTAACTACACTCACCAATGAGAAAGTGGATAGTACAAATCAAACAGTATCTTCAAAGTCTAAATTATTGCGCATCATTGCGGCGAAAAGATCGGATTTTCGACCAATTAAAACAACGGAACCTCGAGAGACCGAGAGGAAAGCCATTAGCGATGAAATTACCAGAAGCGAACGTGTCGATCGGGACGAGACTATTTCTATATCAAAAGTCATGGAGGCAGACAAAATCACGGAGTCGATCGTAAGCGCGGTCCAAGATGTGGGTGACACACCGGAAGATGCGGTTGATGCCTCGAAAGGTGAAACAACAGTGCGCTACGTGCGGTGCCCGAGGAAGAAAGTGGAAGAAGAGTCTATTTCTTGTGAACGCGAAATACACTTTGAGCCGCAGAGTGGTTTGCGCTTAGTTACCGAGCGCGCAAAGTGCAACGACCTCAGTCTCGTGGACTGTTTTCGCAAGCACAAACAACTGGATGCGGAAAACGAGCGCGCGCCGACCGAGTATCTGAAGAGTTGCTCCAAGACTGACGAACTGAGATTTCATGGTGTATCGCGCGTTTGCATCAATTGTCGCGAGGGAGCACGGGAGGAATGTAAGAAGACCCATTGTCGCAGAGAAAGATCCGGTGGATGCGGAAAGTGCGGATATAGGTAAGTTAGAGTGCTTTTTTTACACTGTACACACAATTCGGATGCTTGCTAAGATGAAAATAACACATACGCAAAGTCCAGACAGTAATGGAGCATTGCCGGTGAGTTGCATTGCCGTTAATCGCCGAAAGAGAGACGAGCGTTGTCGCAAGAAGCCGATGATTTGTCTGTATTGCGACAATCCGCGAGGCGAGTGCACATGTACAGCACCGATCGGCAAATGTCCAAGCTGCGGCTTGCCATCGGATGTCTGCGATTCTCAGGACCACCATGCAATTCGCGAACATATTGGCGCAAGAGCGAACAAAGGTGGAACGATTCGCGTCACCAGTTGGAAGCCGAAGAGGGAAATCAGACGATATTTCGCGAGAAACGAGCCGGACAATTGTTACGAGAAACGCTTTGAAGAGCTACCTTATCAGCGGTTGGACGTCTTCTCGAATGTGATGAACGAACTGCAACGGAAGATGAGCGAGACCGTGTGCTGCACACGATGCAGGAGGAATTCCTGCGGTGGCTCGCAGGTCAATTCGGATGAGGGAAGAAGGAGGGTCGAGGGTTACGTGAGGTATGCAAATATACCGCGGGAACAAAGATTTTCCTCGACGATGAGAGATCGGTCTCGATGATAAGGAAGAGAAAAGCTAGTGGAAAGTAAAGCCGTCGAGACAAACTGTACGAACTATGTTTTTTGTATTTTTCAAACATATATTTCTTTTTCATCAACTTAAGACATTTTTACCATCTGTTCGACGAACATTTCACAATGTCATCACTGTAATCAATATAATTATACCTGTTGAATTTCTTTGCGGATTTTTTACACCGTCAACTACGAAGCGTAGATGCACCAAAGCGGGAGAAGCTAAAAGGAAAACGTCCAATGACGGTCGCGGTGGGTCAAGAGACAAACGTGATGGAGGCATTGTTGAAACATTGATACCGATTCGACATACCGGTCGTGTTTGCGATTCGTCGGTCTGCGGGAAAAGCCGCATGGCTATCTACGAGAGGCCACTGGCAAAGTGCTATTATTGCAAGAGCTCACCTTGAATGCAAGGATCTAATTGTTAGCGATGTGTGTACGTATAAATTTTCATTATAAAGTTTTTTCGCGCGATCAAATATATGCGTTCAAGATATAAACAACATCTAGTTGAAACGATAAAGATTTTTCAAATTTTAAGCAACAGATATCGACGGCGTGCTATTTATCTCATCAATGAGGTTCGTACACGAGGCCCTCGTATTGCCTGTTGTTTCTGTTTTATTGCATTCTTTTCTGCAGCTGCATCTTAGCGAGGTAGCCTGGTTACGGAGGCTGCGCGCAGGTGATTCACCGAATTATACACGCGAGAGAGAGAGAGAGAGGCAAAGAGCGAACACGAAAATATTATCGCCGTGGGTGAAAAAAGGTAAATTATTAATTTAGTCGAATCAATCCTATGATATAGATTAAATAGATTCCAGACAATCTAAAACGACGTATATTCATTTTTTATCTCGATCGCTTGCTTTCTTAATCCGAGTGTTATGCCAATGAATAGCGTTTTGTTAATTCGTTTATATACATTCCCGGTAAAACAGTTGACAAAACAAATTGGGAAGGTTGCGACTTTCCTCGCAATATCTCCCTGAAATATCGAAATGGTCGGTAAAGAGAGAACTCTCTCTCTTTCGAGATAAATATAAATATAGAATATACTCGCTCGAATATACGAGATGTTTGTCAATTGCGTGTATGATATGTGCAAGAGATATATTAATGTTGATACGATATTAATCTTTCTTCGGGAAATAAAGAGATAAAAACTCGGACACGCACGTACGTATATATTTCTGTACATTTTGTGCGTCACAAAAGATTTCATTACTTTTAGGAATCGAGAAATTCAAAACATATTATTAACGCGTCAGTAATCGTCACATGATGTGATAACGGCTGATGAATATCGGAACTCAAATATGGCACGAATATAAGACACATTTGTCCAATATTCAATCATTCTTTCCACTTGCGTTAAATACTCGACATAAGTGGGAGCATCCATCGTGTGTCAATTATTTTACACGCTCACACGTGCGCGCGCGCAGCCGGTAGATTAAAAGCATGCAATATTTTTTGTCGAGGAATTTCGCCACGCATTCCGCATGTAATGGGAGAATTTGTTTTTAGTAACGCTCGGGAAGAAGATACGATTTTCTACATTGGATACGAGATGCGTTGCAGAAACTTATCGTGGACAAAGTGTTGCAACCTTTAATCTGCTGACTATGTTTGTGTATGTGTATTAAAAATAATATTAAAAATGTAATTTTTACATAACATACGAAAAGCCGAAAAAGTCGCATATTATTTGCATGTTTTTTAATGAGCCGCAAGTTGAACTTGTTTAGTTTTTATTTAGAATGTACTATCGGTTCATCATTGAAAAACAAACATTAGAAATTTGTGATACTTTAGGCTTCCGCGCTGCGGAGAAATACTTGACGACTGTCACTTTGTGTGACTTCTGGGTTGCGATCGATTTGTTTCCGACGTTTCGTAAACATTCCAGTTCACGAAACGAATGAAGGAGGTAACTCGGAAGAGATAAATCGAGCGTTAGAAAAATTCGTCTTTTTACAAGTAATGTCGATGATAAAATATTATAGTAAGCACAAAGGGGTGAGGAAGGGAAGGAAGGAAGGAGACAGTGGGAGGGAGGGAGGGAGCGAGGGAGGGAGGGAGAGAGAGAGAGAGAGAACATGACGGGAGGAGGGGAAGGAGCGATAGAAGACAAGATGGAAAATTTGGAAAATATCGTCTTCGCTGCCCGGTCGACCGGGAGGAGGGGACACGTCGTACCGACATATAAGACGCTGCGGCTACTCCATACTAGATCGAGCTGTAGCCGGATAAAGACAGAGAGTTAAGCGAGATAGAATACGGAGATTAATACAATCTCTCGCGGTTAGTCAAACTAACGGTCAAAATCCAGCGAGAAAGGGCGTAAGTTTTTTTCCTTACCTTCGTACCGGCGCTACAGGTGGGTTCTCGTTGGTTCACGGGACGAATCGAGAGTCGACCACGAAACGGCTACGAGTCAGCCACGTTTCAACGTTCCCCGGCGTACGTTTTTTGCTGCTAAACTAAATTCCTTTCGAAACTCATTGCACACCTACGTCGGTGATTTAGTGAACGCGAAAAATTCGAAAACAGTGGGGTAAATAGAGTGTCGCGGAAAAATGGACGTTTCCAACAATCGATTGCTCGATATACCTTATGTCGGAAAATCGCCGGTTCTCCATGAGAATCGAGAAGTTTCTACCCTTCGGGAACTCATCGATGCGCTACACGAAGCTTTCGAGACGGACCACGTGAATATTGATTACGTGCAAGATCTGATGAGGAGCTACAAGAGCAATCCCGTGGATTGGAAGAAATTCGGCAAGTTTGATAGATACAGGTACACATACGTCTAACCTAATATATTTCATGCCTCTAATATTTTCCATACTATACATCGTACGCACGCATGTATTATGCGCATAAAATCAATTTCGACTATTATATCTTAGACACGACACGCTCTTTGGTACATTCGATCAGTCGATGCCAAGATACTGCTATTCCGCGAGGAATACAGTAATATATTTCGGCTATTTATCGTCTAGTTGAATACCGGCACCTCGCAATTACGGTACTATTGTATGACTCGATATAACATGTAACGGTAGTCGTCACTTGAGGAACGACGTACTCCGACACATTACTAAACTAAAGCCTGGATAAATATTTTCGGCGAATGACGCATTTTTCATAAGCGTAAGTGGAATGCGCATCATCACGCCACTAGGAATCGTAAAATGAAATTAACACGACAAAGTTCAGGCCGGGTTATCTGTTTTCGCCCCCGTTGCGGCATCTCTCTCTCTCTTTCTAATCGTTCGTCTCGCGTAAATGTAAACAGATTTTAGTAACCTTGTTTCGAAACGATCCGTGACGTTCCTAATATGGATGGTGGATCGGTGAAAAACACGAAAATCGTTGCAATTGAATTTGGTCATGGCTTGAATTTTCTTTCCGTTTCTCAACACGATTGATGCAAATAATATGTGTCTACAGACAATATGTAGTAACATGTAGTCCGAGTGTATATATGTAATCGCGAGAAATAATTATTTCGTTTATAAATAAGAGCTGGTTCATGGAGCTGTTTTCTAGAGCGCTCGAAAGATAATTACATGTAATTAATTAATCTCGTAAGTATCTCGTAAGTATAATTAATCACTGCCGGTAGATTAAACTGCTCCAGGCTAAAGTAAAATTACGTATATCCGCGGCATTATTCTCGTTCGCAAATCTTACAAGTCATAAGATGAACTTACTTATTGCTTGTTTAACGCACGATCTCGCCAAGTATCTTTATTCGCACGATAAGAGGAACAGAGAGTTCTAGAATTATTAGGCACCGCCAACAATGTTATCGTTACAACGAACCGCGCACGATCTAACTCGTATTTTCATATATACAGAGTAACTTTCATACAAAATTTTAATTAATCGATTCATCGGCAGAATTGCCAACTGCAATTCCTAGCTACTTTCAGTACTGATAAAAAAACCAATGTACATGTTGTAACAACATTACTGGAGCCAATAATACTCCACTCTGCCAGATTTCAAATATAAGAGAGAGAGAGAGAGAGAATATTGTCTTGCTCATTTTAACAACAAACTGTTCCATGTGGTTAATCGCAGAAATTTATCGGAATTGTATTTAAATAAATAAAAATCACTTGAAGCGATCTACTTGAAGCACATACTTTTAAGTTATTATTGTTACCTAACTCAAGGGACATCCGCACGTATTGTAATCTCTCAACAAAAAGCGGTTTCTCAATAAAATATACTTCTTGACGCACATCTCAGATATTTTTCATACTTAACACGTTTAAGTAACGTTTACGTAACGTTTACGTAATAACGTTTGCATATACGATTTTGTGTCGCAAGTTCTTTGAAAAATAAAATTATATAAAACTAGCGGAAATAACAGTCTTTGAGAAGAACCGTGTTTGTCGCGTGCTTGTCGGCGACGTTGCGTAGTCATCGATTGTATGACAAATTCTTTCGACCGATTAGGCGAGCGACCGTAAATGAGAAATGAAAATGAGTTAACGAGTTTGCGAGATAACGAGCACCTTGGATACAGGTGGGATTAGAATACGCAGTAGCCGAGATCGACGTGACACGGGAAAGTACGGAAACTGTTGCGAGCGTTTTACCGGTTTTGCCGTGTATATGTCAACACAAAGTAGAGCATAATAAATATTCCTTTTGCCAAAATTATTTCGCAACGAAATCATTTTTAGAAGGATAAATTTCAACAGAATATCGCTTATGGATTTGTGATTCGTAGCTTTTCATAGAGACTAAAAAATTGAAGAATCTGAACACACAAGAACGATCGACTCATGAATAGTTGGTTACACACTTTCCACTTTGCACGTCTCCCTCCTCCGTATGCATCGATGTAGTCGAAGCTAGAAAATTTATATCTATATCGACGCAATATAATATTCCCGGTTCGTAAAGCGTTCGGAAACTTTCGATTTGCTTCGCATATACGGAAATTGAAAACCATCAATACATAAATTCGGGTCAACTTATATATTAATACAACGTACAAATAATGTTTTTCTCTCGGAGATAATGAATTGAATACAGGTAAATTCATAATAATAATTTCAAACACATGTTGCGCGCAAAAGGCAACAATCGATTGTTTCACAGCGTTCTTCATTTAACGTGCACGCGATGTTATGTACGCATGTAAATAACAAATAATTAATACGTAATTAAAATAGTTCGCGGTTATATACACACACGCTATCATCACGATTAATATTTGTGTCGGTGGATATAAACATTGATATGAAAGAAGTGTCGTGATATATATATGTATATATATACGAAATTCGGCAAGTTGATTGGTGCGCATGATATCGCGATGTGTTCGAGATCTATGGATTATTAAAAATATTCGCATATTAAGATTTCAAGCCAAAATCATTAAACAACAATGTGAGAAAATTCAATGAGAAATTCTAAATATGTATGGAACGAATATTTCGATAAGGAATATTTTCAAAGTGATGAAATCCGTCACGTGTAATCATGTGATGTTTTGTGCGCAGGTATACGAGGAACCTTGTTGACGAAGGAAATGGTAGGTTTAATCTCATGGTACTATGTTGGGGCGAAGGGCATGGATCGGCCATACACGATCATGCCAACGCACATTGTGTGATGAAAATTCTCCAAGGACAATTGTGCGAGGTGAAAAAATGATGATTTCCATTTTTGGAACTATTTGTGTCACTATTGATAACTCGATGGTGTCGTACAATATATACGCACGCATATAATTAAGATATAAAATTACGTTTGTTTTTACCCGTTAGACGAGATACGCGTGGCCTGATACATCCAAAACAGAACATGGTACGCATTCATCGGAGGAGTTGAGAGAACTTGAAAGGAATACCCTCGATACGAACGAGATCTGTTATATCAATGGTACCCAAATATTTTTCGTCAAGTTTTCAAATGTTTAATGTATTAATTTTATTTGAAACATAAGCAACCTTCACAACGTTTTTTCATAACTCACATGCGGCCATCGCGCACGGTTATTGATTTTTACAAATGTTAAATTACTGCGCGATAATTAATTTTTAATGGAATTTATACATGTTAACGATCAATCCATATACAGTCAGTATAATACGTTTTGCACGCATATATATACTTAAAATGAACTGTTAGTGTTTCTTTTTGTTTGAGATTCCATGGGTTTGCATCGTGTTGAAAATCCAAGCGCAACCAATCCTGCCGTTTCCTTGCACTTGTATTCGCCACCGTTTTCGACATGTTCCGTGTTTAACAAGCAAACTGGACAAAAGTCGGCGTGCAAGGTCACATTTTGGTCAAAGTACGGTGAAAGAAGGAATCGGGTAAGAAAAATACCTATACGAGAGGGTCAAAAATTGCCCGTCTGTGTGTGATTCTCAATTGTGCGATTTAATTTGGTGTTGTGAGTCACGCTTGGTAAATTACAACAATTACAAAAGTATTAATACGATCTAATTATAGGAAATTCAAGACGCCAGAACTCCAGAAGATAATTAACATCAGCAAGGACGGACCACTCATTTACTGGCAATATTTCGATTAAGCGCATCCGTATGGACATGATTCGTTTCAAATAAGCATTGACAATATTTCTGTGGATAAAAATAAATATTAACGGAGAAAATTTAGTTATATCGCGTGCACGCGTATATCGTTAATTATTTTTAAGTGCTTAAGTTTATTTGTGTGCATAGACATAAGAAATTCTGTTGAATATTTTGGTGTAAAATTAACCATTGCCTTTACTACACCACTTTCTTTACAGAAACAAGTTGTCCTAACACATGTTATCGAATAAAAATAAAAGACACGTGAACGAAAAAAAAATACTTTGCATTTAAGCTGGTAATTATCGTCTCAAAATTCTCATCTTCTCTTCTCCATTTCTTTCTTAGGTTAACAATAGAAGCAATTTACATGATACACGATCTTGCACGTATGTATTTTCAGTAATAGACGATTCATATTTGTAGCCGATACGGCTTTCTCTACGTGAAGATCTCGCAAGGTGCGCGAAGTCGCTCGCGCATCGAAAATCGATACGGTACTAGATGGAACTACGAAACAAGCGCGATAATGCAACGGGATGCGGGATTATATGTGATGATGATGACAACCCGACGCGATCTCGAGAACAAGCGATTTGATGAAATAAACAGAGACTTATAAAAGCCATGTGCAACTAGCACGTAAAATCACGTCATGGCTTCCCGGACGCACGTGCGGCGTGTCAGGATGTTGTACAAGACGATCTTGAGGTTACATCGCGGTTTACCGGCCGAGATTCAATCTCTAGGTGATAATTACGTTCGTGACGAGTTTAGAAGACACAAAAAGTGCGTCGAGAGCGAAGCGATAACTTTTCTCCACGAATGGACTGTAAGTAGGGGGGGGGGGGAGATTAGGTTAGGTTGACGCGAGTTTCTACATATTAGTCGACGTAACTCGCGAGGCACACAATAATTAATCGATTTCGCAGGATTACGCGGTCTGTCTTGCCGAACAGCTTGGGTTAAGGGGTCCTCATACGGCGAAACAGCTCGGCAAATATTTAAAGGAGAAGGATCTCGAGAAATTGCGAGACGAGCAAGTGTGCCAATTGTACGAATTGATGATCGCGGCAACGGGAGGAAAGACAGAAGATAATACAAACGAGAAAACGTAGCATATTGTTTACATTGTTTCATTTATCTAATAATTCGATAGTACTTAAGAATCTCTTAAGGAATTGTACGTTGCGAATAAAGATGTAATTTATCGTTGAAAAGTCAGTTATAATAAAGTTTCGATTATTACTTAATTCCTGGCACATGTATTTCGTATGTATTATATGATGAGATGTAACGTAACATATGCAATGTGATTGTTTTCGATGTCTTATCTACTGACGACGTATATTTAACGATATTTAACATGGTTGGAAAAAAAATCAAGTGAATTATTCGTTAGCAGAGTAGCAAGTTCCCATTACGACGATAATTGAATATCCACGTTTATTTTATCGTAAAAAAATACCAAAGATGGCAGCTTGGCGGTATGCGGCAAGTTTAATATTAATTGCGCGTCATGGACAAAAGTACAGGAGCCCTGTGTCGTCTTCGGTTGTAAGTGCATAAACTAGCAGTATTACTGCTATATTATCAAGATATTATTTACATCTTATTAGTCAGTAAATAAATAATAGACTCATAATCTTTCCGAAAAATGCTTAATTAATCGATTGTTATCAACTTATTAATGTTGAGAGTTATCAACACACTGTTGGTTTAATAATCAAATGGAATGGATCTATGTGTGTCAAACAGACTTTGTTTAACAGCAAGTATGCTTTCAGCAAAACTACAATATGTTGTGCCTAAAACGTCATCAAAAGTCGAGTTTCATGCCAGGGTCATATGTTTTTCCTGGAGGTAATATTGATCCAGTTGACTCTGATCTCAAGTGGTACGAGCTCTTTGCTTCCTTTGGTTTCGACAATGATAGTTTTACATCTCTGACTCCAAAAACTACGGTTCGACCACAGATCTTTAAAGCACAACAGAACGAACTACTCAGGGATATTTCGCTGCGTATCACAGCTATTCGCGAGACTTTTGAGGAGTGCGGAGTGCTGATATGCAAGCAAAGAGGCGAAGAACCTTCCGTTGAGGCCCAATATTTGTCAGGTAAGTTCGCAGGTTAATTTGCAACAACATTAATAAATTAACGCATAATTTTCAGTTCCTAAAGAGGAGTTGCAAACATGGCAGAAAAAAATCCACAACAATGCTTCAGAATTTCTAACATTTTGTAAAAAGTTTGATTGTTATCCTGACTTGTGGGCATTGCACGAATGGAACAACTGGTTAACGCCTACATATCTTGAGAAACGTTACAACACAGTCTTTTATCTGGCTTGTGTACAATCAACCCCTGATACTGAGTACGATGTTACCGAGATAGAGGATCTAATAGTGAGACATTTTACGATCATTTTCACTAACACTATCCTCCGTGAGAATTAACCGCTAGAAATCGCTATTTAGTGGGAGACGCCAGAGAATATTTGGTCTACAACAGATATCATATTGCCACCACCTCAACAGTACGAAATTACCAAGTTCGCTACATTTAGAGATATAGATCATATACTAGATTATGCTGTACAACGTGGTAAAGTGGGTGTGCAATGTTATTTACCGGTATGTAAACACAGAGGGCTATTGTAAAAATATCTGTTGCTATATTGTCTGCGCAATAATTTCAGGTGCGTGTGAATCTAAAGGATGGCTTTGTGCATGTCCTACCTGGAGACACGATGTATCCGAAGAAAATTGATCCAAACTGTAGACTGATAATCGATAAATCGAATATTAGCATGGATGAATTTAGAGAGATGACACCACTGAAAAATAGAATCGAATTTCTCGATGTACGAATGACAATACTACACATTGATGATGTACAAATTACAGATGGCCGTATATCACCGAAACCTGGAGAACCTCAAATAAAACATAAGTACTAGCATTGTCCTACTATTATTATTCCGGGACTTCAAACAGCTAGGATGTAAGCTTAGTTTTTGATACAGCGATTTTTAAGGATTGAAAACAGTACAACGTAAGAGTCAATAAAGAAGATTTCAACATTTTTATTCAATGTTCTTTTATCAAAATCTCTAAATGATATATTACTCGGTTATTGATAATTTATATGCACACTGTGAGAAATTTAATATTTATAGATATACTTGATATTTTCCATTTCGAAACATGTATATATTTTCAATAAAAATATTGAATCAATTGTGCGTTAAATTGGACCTTTTAAATGATTTTTCTCTATCGAAAATCTGTATCATTAGTATCATTTTACAAAAGCGCAGGAAAATTGCGCGAATCACTATCCGAATCCATTCGGATTTTATATCATAGGTCGTCCAAAAGTTCATCATCAGATATTTTTGTAGCCAATGAGCCGTACAGCATCTGAAGATGAACCTTGACACAACATGTGGTCCAATCAACATTGAGCTATAATGGCTTCTACTCACAGGATGCGGCAACACTTGCCGCGCGGTAGCCAATAAACTTTTAGCTCTTACCGAAAAACGGCGTGTTGATTGGCTATCGCGCGAATTTCCGGCAAGCGTTGCCGCGTCTTATGGGCAGAAGCCATAAGAGTGAATCGCAGCCTATGAATACCGGTCATAGTGACGTGGTAGAACAGAGCACATGTGAACGGCATCAAATATGTCGTGCGACGGTAGCGCCGCCCCGGGGCAGTTTGAGGAAAATTGGCGTCTCTACTGGCGAATCGATATTCCACTCAAATATTGACTCCGCAATTGTGTGTGCCGTGTCGAGCGAGCGAACGAGCGAGCGAGCGAGCGCGCGCGAGAGAGAGTAGGTCCGTCCGTCTGTGCAGTTAGGCGGCGATGCTCCTTTAAAAAGCGAGTGCTCCCTGAGTGCGCGTGCGAGTGAGACACCGCGGAGTGTCGAGTGCGACAAACGGACGCGTAAGGTGCGTAAGTCGCGCGCCTCCAATAGGTAGGTGACGGTTATTCCGACGAGAAGATCAACAAAGACAACGACGGGCAACGGAAGAACGATACGCAGCGGAGCAAATATGCTGCCAGCGACGACGAGCGTGCTACTCTGCGGCCTGGCCCTGTGTGTTGGCCTCTCCCACGCGAGTATTCTCGAGTCGACACCGCCGTCGAGTTTCTTCGCCAACGATCATGGAGGTGATAATTTCCTCTCTCTCTCTCTCTCTCCTGTCGCGCACCGTGCCCTACATTCGTTTGCGCGTCCGTTTACCTGGCTGCGGCCGCCGCCGCGACCGCCGCCACCATCACCGCTGATCGTATATATATATATATATATATATATTGCTGATCACATATACTGCCGACGATTGTCGTTGCATATGCTTGCATTTTTCTTTCTTTCGGAAATAATATCTCTGTGGCGCGATCGCTATGCGTGCTCGCAGGTGCGACCATCGCGTCTGTTGCACCTGCGAGCTGCCGAAACTGTTATGGCGCTATCATTGGACGTGTGCGCGCGTGTGTGTGTGGGGCCTGTCTCTCGCGTATATACGATGATACGGCGGTACGATGGAGCGTGTTGCACTGCGCCCACCCGCGGTCGATATGCCGCCGCGCGAAACGGGCGAGGAAAGAAAGAGACACGGCTGTTAACCCCCGTTACCGCACGATTTTTCCCCTTTTTTCTTCACCGAGAAATTTGAAAAGCGAGAAATGGGCACTGAAATTTCGGAGGAATGCAAAGGATGCCGTAAACACATTTGGTTGTTGATATCGAGTCCCCTTCTCTGACAGATTTTACGAAGCCTTTGTATGACGTAACGAAGGAGGTGTCACACTGTTGGAATCGTTCACTTTGTGCTCTTTTCCAATTTCATTCCGTTTGAATGAAAAATTGATTAATATCTTACATGTACGCGCGCGCGCGCGTTATATTTGAAATGAAGTTTGAAATAATCGATTTTACGTAAAATTTTATGCACATTGCGGAATGGCCGATTCGCTTAATATTGCATTGTTGCCGAAAGTTATTTGTGCATTTGGCGGACGTAAAATAGGTAAAATGTTTAGATATGCTCCGGTTACATGTATGTTGACGCATAATCGAAACAGGTGTGCGTGTGTATGTGAAAGTAATGACATTGCCTTTATCGCATAGCTCTTTTTTCGCGGCGCGACTACTAGATTGTTGTTTTCTTCGCAGTCTCTTACTCGTCTGTTACGGACAAAAAGATGAATAACGTTAGAACGTTGTCGAATGCGACACATGCACGGTGATTGATAGAAATAATACTATTAATATGTGGATAAAAGAACGATCGATCGTTACAGTATAATTATTATATAGCGTATACTTTGCATAACGACAAATTTCTTTAAAGAATATTTGGCTACAGCGCGGTCGCTGAATGAAACGTGTCACATGTAGCATTTTTGTACGGTCCCCCCAACAATCGTGATTACGATCGTTCATCGAAAGACACGGTATTAGTCACGCTGTTCGGAATAACAAACTAAGTGTGAATCACGTACGAAAAAGGGAGTCGAGGTAAAATTAGACGATTTCGGGCAAAGCCGGACGAAAGTAAAGCGCGCGATGTGAATCTAATATTCTTGTCGTGTCGAGAGAGAGAGAGAGAGAGAGAGGGGGGATCGAGTTACGCGTTAAAAATATTTGGGCGCGTAGGGCCGATCGTTAATTATCTCTGATCACTCGTGTCGCTAAGATTAGAGGGTTTCGTTACCCACGGTATAATAATATCGTGATTCACAATACCTCGAATACTTTCCCCCGATAACTTGCGTTCTGTATGACGCATTTGCATGTCGTGATAATTGAATGCATCATAACGTCAGTTCTGATATTCCGACGCGATAATGCCCCTCCCCTTCGTACGTCAAAGTACATTTCGTGTAGGTGAACGGTTAATTAATTACTGCGATAATGTGGAGATAATTATCAGCTGCTGAAATATTACATGTTCCGAATGTTTTGTCAACCGAGTGATATCTGAGTTGTAGCGCATAAGTATCCGTCAACTTTCGTTATTAGCGATGAATATCTTGTTCGGCGGACTAGAGTACAACGCAGGGGATTGATGTAATACATTGAACATATTTGGCACCTTTCCGCGAGACGGTGACGAGCGTTGGTAGTCTTTACCGCGAGTTGTCGATTCGCGCTAACGAATAGTCGATCGCATAACAGGGGAGGAGGACATTCGCCAGGTATCATTTGTTGTACGTTATCCTTTACATCAAAATCATTGTTGATACTATATCATTATAATACGTACTTTCTCGTGCGATAGAGAGAGAGAGAGAGAGAGAGAAAGAGAGAGAAAAATACGCGAAGAATTACATAATTGGAATATAATAATTGCAACCATAACTCTCGTTAATGTGATTATATTTCGTAGACTTTTTACGAAACAAAATGCCAACTTTGACATGCCTCCAACGTCGCATTTAACGGTCATGTAATTGCGAGATAATCGAAAAGCACACTATGCATACGTTTCATAATTGACTTTTGTTACGACCGAAAGTTTGTTCTGTCATAAGTAATTACTCTGAACCTGTTTAAAATATATGCGTTATCTCCAACAAATTATGATACAATCGCGAAAATATAGAAATCTGATGCAATCGATTTTACTTAGCGAACTTCGTCAAAGCAAATGTTTACGTTCGAAATTCGTGTTTACTTAAAAACAACAAAATTCATTCGTTAGGTAAAGTCTATTCGAAATCGGCGACATAATCTGTATTCCACGAATATAATAATCTTGATGGCTCTAGTTATCATATTGTACTATCGTATGAAGAGTTTACACGGGCAAATTTGTATATTGATGGTTGCCTACTGGTTCAAAATGGCAACGTTTTTAGTAATTAACAGCGTGTGATTACGAGCCGCGAACGGGGACGCTTCTCGATACGCTAGAGTTGTTTTTGAACGTTTTTCTCATTATCCGTATGTGGAAGAAGCTGACAACGAGTCAATGACTTGTTTCACTTAACCCATTTCTATATTTGAAGTTTTTCTCAACTTAAACCGACCCCAAAAACCGTGAATTGAACGCACGTCGAATATATTCTCCAGCGCTTAATTAAAAAGTTTGCTTGTTACGCGGTGCTTGATTTCACCAGCCCTTCCGCGAAAGATCCGATGACGTTTCGCGAAATCTATTTTTCCATGTCTCGTTCAAATTGGATAGAAAAAAATATATACATATAATGTTTGCAACAAGTATAGCCCTTATAAATATACATAACGATGTAAACGTTTCTCTCTTACCAGCAATGTGAAACAAGTATTGCGGCGGAACTCTGTAGCATAGTGCGGCCGGGCATATATTGCGCCGTTATGTAAATTCGCGCACTCGACGGACGGTGATATCGGTCGCGAGTAACGCCGCGATTTCAGCCCCCGTATTTAACTACGATCCGCCGCATTCATTCGAGAAGGATTCGTTCACATGGAGGAAAACTGGTAACGTCGACGACTGCATTCTCGAGGGCGTTCTTCACGGAGATAGCGAAAGCGGAAATTGTTTTCCTTTCCGTGACCAACCGAGAAACGTCGCGATTGATCGCACGTGTGTGTTCGCAGCTCCACGGTTGGATTTGGAGAGCCTCGAGAGCGGATATCACGGTCTGGTCAAGGAGAACGAAACTCTGGTCGAAGTCACACCGCAAATTCGAGCTTTGGGCACCAAGGTTTGCTCTTTCCGCATCGCCAATAAGCATCATGGCGAGGCACCATTCGAGATCGTCCTTAAGGAGAAGGGGATGGCCGAGCTGCGGGCGTTTCGAGTCCTGAATTGCGAAAAACGACGCAATTATAAGTTTGACATCGCTGCGGTCGGCTGCAACGGAGCGCAATCTGAAAAGTACGTCCTCTTGTGTGTGGTTCCGCGTGAATTTTTACGCGGCACACACCACCACTATAGCTGTAACAACGGCCTGAACGTCACTTGCAGTGTGTGCGCGCGCACTCGCTCGCTCGCTCGCGTTTATCCGAGGAAACTCTCGGAGATTAAGTAAACGTAACAAAAGTAGAGCGGAATGGGCGATACGATAGAACTATATCCAAGTTTATAATTGTCGCTCGCGACTGCATGAAAAAAAAAAAAAACTTGCCTATCGCACGATGCTGTGCACTCGGATAAGCTAACTTGATATTTACACTTCTAGCTCGTCGGACGCGACTTCCTTCTCTTCCCTCTCCTTTATTCCTCTCTTAACGCAACGTAGTCTTTTTCCTATTGTTTTTTTGGACAACGGGAAGGAAAGTTCCGTCGAGAGGTGTTTGGATAACAGATATAGCGCGCGCGCACGCACATATACGTTGCGTTGGGATCGCATACATTTTTCATATATAGATAAAATTGCGCGATTAAGGTATATGATTTTTTAGTCGCGAATGATAGTAATGAGTCGTCGTGCCGTTTGTAGATATTTAATGTCGAGTTTAATCAATTTTGTATGTGCGAGAAAATAATGGCGCGAATGTTTTCGACGAAGCGAGCGAACTCATTGAAAGTTATTTCATCTTACCTCACGTTTATTCACACTCTGTAACGAATTATCTCGCGGATGTGGGTCATCGTGTCGCGCACGCGGTACAATGCCAATTTTTCTGGCCGGGTTGTCGCATCGCATATACGTATACGACGTGTATCGACTAAATGAGGAAATAACTCTCCCGAGTGCGCAAATTTTCTCATTACCAGCTTGCGCTCAGACTTTCCGACGTCGAAAAGCGATAACGACAGCAGAGACCGTCCATTCGATCATTTCGTTACGAAATAAACAATTCTCCGTACGCGTTATACACGAAAGCTAACAAAATATTACAAGTAGCAGGAACGCGCTAGGTGTAAAGAGATGGAAAGAGACTTTTTGTCGGAATAACATTTGTCCGAATGCAATATATGAGCGTGCGACGATCGCATCCAAACGCCTGGGATCTCTTCACCTCCCGAATCACCGCCAACGAACAAATCAATAGCGAAGAAATGCGTGATACACATGTGTTGATGTTTTTACACAAAAAGATCTTTCTCGCGAATCTTTCATATATAACAATTCCACGATGTAATTTTTCTTGAACGATAACTATAGAGATACGTCGTATTACGATATTGGTCGACGGATAATCAAACATTGCGCGGTCAAATAGTGTTCTCTCGCTGATAATGCACGTCGACTTGTAATTAGGATATCAACGTGTGTTTATTCTTCTGATAGAAAGTTTCGTCCATCGACGATTATTTATCATTACATGCCTATTTGGCGGATTTTCGACGCACTGATTCGTCTAAAATTTCCAACGTAAATAGATTTCAAGTGGACCGTTGTTTGCGCGTGTTTTCGGTAACGAGTAGAAATTCAATCCTTTTCACTCGTACGATCTCTGCGGTATCGTTTTATTGACTTTTCCGTTATATGCCACATATTAAATTTCCGATACCGCTCCAAAGCTGCCATACAAATATTTTATATTAAGTATATCGACAGTATTCGCTCCGCGTGATTCTTTTAAATTTACCTCACACATATATGAAATAATACATTTCTTTGTTATGTCAGCGCGGAAGTACTAAAATTCACGATTACACCACCCGGCGTCGTTCATTATCACGCTTTTTACATTTATAATAACTGATGTAAAGTTTCATCAAAACCTCTTAAATTCATTGCAAAGATAAGAGTGCATGAGAGTTATTCAACATTACTTACGCGACTCGTGCGTGACTTGTCAAAGTGACTGTACAAATGACGTTACACATGTCAGAGAGAATGTCATTTGAAGCAAAGGACGAACATTTTCGATCCTTTCCGGAAGAAGAGAAATAACACAGCGAGCAAGTTTTTTTTTTTCTTACATGTCAGATGGCCGTTTTACGCGATATTGAAAAAAAAATTTTGCAAGGTCTCTCCGTCCGAGCTTATTTATTGTTAAGGTGAGCGAGTGTTTTCTAATAGAATGGCAGCGGTGATACGAAGGAATTCGAAGGACTCGGCGCGCATATCCACACGCTCCTCCGCGCAATTGATACACACACACACACACACACAAACTCAAATT
Source organism: Dinoponera quadriceps (assembly GCF_001313825.1). NCBI lineage: Eukaryota > Metazoa > Arthropoda > Insecta > Hymenoptera > Formicidae > Dinoponera > Dinoponera quadriceps. Next base: position 14,347 of record NW_014554606.1, on the reverse strand, counting down.
TCATTCCAGCGCAACGGTTCATATTACCGTGGTCGACGTCAACGAGTACGCGCCGCAGTTCCTCCAGCCAGCGTATGTCAGCACGGTGGACGAGGGACGTCTCTACGAAGAGGTTGTCCGCGTCGAAGCCTCCGACCGGGATTGCACACCGAAATTCGGCGACGTCTGCAAGTATGAGATCCTTACCGCCGACCAGCCGTTCATCATCGACAACGAGGGCGCCATTCGGAACACCGAGCCCCTGGATTATGAGCGATCGCACAACTACATTCTTAGCGTGGTCGCGTACGATTGCGGCATGAAGCAATCCGCGCCGGCGATGGTGACGGTCAAGGTGAACCGTGTGTGCGCTCCCGGATGGCGAGGCATTCCCGAGAGAGTCGACTACGCCGCCGGCGTTGGTTCGCAGCCTTTGCTACCATCGGCACGACTCGATCTCTGCGATGCGCCCTGTATTCTGCGCAACGTGCGCGCCACGCTGACCCTTGTTACCGATCACATCGGCAAAGGTTGCGATCGCGACACGTACGGCGTTCGCAGTCAGCGCAAATTGTGCGGCGCGTCGCGAGACAGCGTGGATTTGCTACCTACACCCGGACCTACAACGTCCTGGACGGCGTCCCTGTCCAGAGACGAGGGTAGAGAGGCCGATGAGATCTTCGAATTTGACGGCGTCGACTCGGCCGCGATCGTGCCGAATGACGTGCTGGAGCATAGCCTGGCGCAGAAATTCACCATCGGCGTCTGGGTGAAGCATCGGCCGCGTCCGCGACAGGATCCGCATGTCAAGGAGCATATACTCTGCGCCGCCGATGATCACAGTAAGTTTCTTACGATTTCCTTTGCGCGACACGTCGCATATAACGTGGTTGCAGAGACTGCTCAATACCTAGGAGAGAAAGAAAGAGAGAGAGAGAGAGAGAGACGCTTTCGATAAGTTTCGACGTTCAAACATTGGACGATATTGTTAGCGGGGAATACATTGCGCCGTTGAAAGTGCGCGCGCTCAGGCGTTATGATATACACGTTCGCTCGGGAGGTATTATCGTCAAGTTTCGAACAAAGCGGCTTAATCCTTCCACGGAATGAATTTTGGCAAGAAATCAGGTCGCGCTTATACGGCTCGCTCTCGCAGAGTTATACATCCCACCGGTCTAAAATCTTTCCGTTCTCAACGACGATGCGGGTGAGTCTCTTTCTTTTTTTTCGCTCCCTCCTGCTCTCCACATTTATCGTAGGAATGACATTCGTCTATTAGACGTCGAAGAAGATGCAACTAATAACGTCACGTTTCAATTACAGAGATGAATAGACACCACTACGCCTTGTTCATAAGGAACTGCAGATTGATTCTGCTCCTGCGACGCGACTTCTCCGAAGGCGACCCCAACATTTTCCGCGCGGCCGAGTGGCGTTGGAAACTCGGTCAGGTGTGCGATGACAAATGGCATCACTACGCGATCCAGGTTGACTTTCCGCATGTCAGTTTATACGTCGACGGCGAGGAGTGGCGCGCTGACGAGAAGAACCCCGAGGTTATCGACGATTGGCCTCTGCACCCGGCCAAGGGTGTCAACACTACCCTGGTGGTCGGTGCATGTTGGCAGGGCTCCGAGAACAAGACTAAACACCATTTCCGCGGCTACCTTGCCGGCCTCTCCGTCCTAGTCGGTCGCAACGAGAAGCCGGAAGTGTTGTCGTGCCTGCGACGTTGCCAAGAGGGTATTCACGTGCCGCCTATGGACCTGCTGCAACCAGGAACCCAACTGCTGACCAACTCTGACCTGACCGAAGTGCGTATCGACGGTGACAATCGTACCAACGTCGAGACCCTGTTGCGTCGCATCGGCTACTCCAATTCTCGGCGATTCCCGACACCTGGCCGTCGCAATTTCCGTCTCGACACTACGATCGTCTGCGAGGGTAGCGAGAGCACGCCTCTGCCGGTACCGACCGTACAGTCATACGTCACCGTATTGCCACCTCCTCGGCCGGGTATCACCGTCAACGGTACCGGCTACGTCGCCAGAGAGTACGCCGATTTCCGGCTGGGTGTTCGCGTGTTCCCGGACGCGCGCGTCACCGCTGGTTCGGCCGCCAGACTGGACGCCTGCGCCGTTAGCGTTTATCCGAGCCTCAATCCCGATCACGAGAGCCTGGGATTACCCGGCGACGCCTTGCTAGCCTTCCACGATATCTCCGCTCGCGTCGACCGCGACGGCGTCGTCCTTTCGGGCGCGGATTCGCCTTACAATTATCAGCAGCTCATTCGCCTCATCATGTACACGAATCGCAAACCGGCTTACTATCTCGATCGCGTTTTCAAGCTGACCTGTTCCGAGTTGAGCGGCCGTTTCGCCAGCAACGAGTACGTGCAAACGTTGGCTGTGATTCATCCCAAGGAGAAGACTACTGTTCCGCCGCACACAACGCCCGAAGGAGAACAACCGCCCATTGCGAGAATCGTCGAGCCGGCGCCGGGTCACGCGCAGCTCTCGCCGCATCACGCCGATCTGACGGACGAGTACGCTACCACCGCGCTTCGCGAGGGCGGCAAGACCATCGGCGGCGGTGCCGGCCGCAGCCACGCCGTAACCATCGTCGTCGCCGCCTGCATGGGCTTCCTGCTGCTGATGGGAGTGGTGGGTGCTGCGCGGGTTCGCGGAGCGGCTAAACGACGACGATCCGCCGGTGATGAGCTCGCCGCTGAAACGGAGATGGCGTGGGACGACTCGGCCCTCGCCATCACCGTGAACCCGATGGACAGGCTGACGGCCGACCAGCATCATCAGAGTCGAGAGAGAGACGAGGACGTCGACGACTCTGGCAGTTCCGACTCCGAGGACGGCTCGTTCAGAGACGACGACCTCGACAGTTCCGACTGCGAAAATGATTGCGAACTCAGCAATGGCCGGCACCGTCGCCACAATTCGCCGCACGATTTGGAATGGGATCATCGCGATGTTTAAGTTGCTTTTGATCCTCGCGTTGCTGCATTCGCCCCTCTTTCTTGACGTGGCGTTGAGAGGAGTACTGGCTCGTGCTGCTTCTTCTTTTTGCAAAATTTATCCATACGACCGATCATCTCATCGGCGAACGTGATTCCGTTTCGAACGATCCCGCGGAAAGCGGTCCGCGAGCGTCCGCGAAAACTCAAATCTGTCGCGCGCATCTCGACTATCGTGCTGGATTGACGTCATTAAGAGAGAGAGAGAGAGAGAGAGAGAGAGAGAGAGAGAGAGAGAGATTAGAAAATTTACAGCGTTCTCGAATCTTGATAGAGTAATAAAATTTTAAGCTGCTCCGAACACTGCTCGCTCGATCGCCTTCTCGATTCTCTCAACAACTATTTCGTTTACTGCGTGAGAAAGAGAAAGAGCGAGAGAGAGAGAGAGAGAGAGAGAGAGAGAGAGAGGGAAAGCGTGCGTTATTATATTTACATCCGTTCCCTCATCTGTAGATGTACGATGTCGGTACACAACGATCGAGTAACAACAACGGCATTCAGTTAGTACTCGTCTTGAGCGCCGCCAGAAGAGCCTGTAACACAGAGTGCGGGATGCTTTATCGAATAGTTGCAATCTTTCTACCTACGAATACGTCGCGTTGATGTTTAGTAGAATCGGATATACGCAAGGGATACTTAAGCTTCGCCGGGAAGTGCTTCTCGCCGGAGATATCTATTTACGGTAGTTGTTAATTTATACTTTTGACACACACACACATACACACACACGCACGCACGCACACACACACACAACACACACACACACACACACCACTAGTAGTATAATAGGAAACTCTCTTTTTCTTTCTCCCTTCTCTTATTTTTTTCTTTTTATACTTTTAACTATTTATCCGCCTTTCTATCGCTATTCTATAATTAACGCTATTTTGATCGAAATGCTACTACGACTATTATTCACCACTTTATCGCAATAATAATTAGTTTTACGTTTTATTGTTAAGTAGGATGGTAAAACGTAGTTTTAAATACGACACGAATCAATCTCTTCCTTGTTTTCGATTGAACTTTTACCCACACACATTTGATTTCATAAATATATTCTGTCGCAATAATCGTGTCTTTCGTATGAAAAACACTCGAGCCAATACATACCCCGGCGTTGACCAGTGCCGGCAGAACGCGCGCGTAGCGTGTCAAATACATCGAGTCGCGAAAGCTATTGTCGCGAATCTGGAGATTTAAGACACTAGCTCATATTTCCAATTTTGTTTTTTACTCGGATCGTTTTATGCACAATGTTCCTTCACGATGAATCTGCAGAAAATAAAAGGATAGCAGGATGATGTGGACATTGCTACGTCGCATCATCGCTTACGATAGCGCTTCATCGTTGAAACAGTAATATAGCACCGGTGTAGCGTTATATCCGTATATATGTGTGCGTGCGTGCATGCGTGCGATGCAATCGGCCGCTATCAGCGGTCGTTAATAAGCTCTTACTGAAAATGAAATATTTGACAAAGGAGCATTTCTTTTTTCCAACAATTCGGCATGCGAAACATGAACGATGGGGATATTTGTCGTCGATTCTCCACAAATATTTGCGCAGATTAACGATAGGTATCGCGCATATTACGCGGTTATATGTGCGCGCTACACATGTGCTCTACGTACGCATATATACAATATCGTCCATTCGTTATTTCGTGGTGAGAGTCTCGAGTAGTGGCGATTATTATATTCTAAGTATATGCCCAATATGTGCGCAGTGGATGGATCGCGCGCTTCTCCTCTGTTTCCCCCTGTATGTAAATCGCTCTTTTCACGGAGAAACTGATTTTTACGTGCCTTTTAAGCTGTAGTATGTTGCATTCCCGTCACTCGTATGCATATATTTTAATAGCGAATTTCTCACAGGCTGCGGTTTTCGTCGTTTCCCGTTAACCTCGACATCGAGCTAAACAGGCTCTGTATCGTTATTAGAAACTTTTTGCAATAGCGTACTGCAAACGAAACATACGGTGATGTCTGTTGAATGACAATCTATTTCGAAGCATCGTTTACGCCGTTTGATACGTTGCGCGCGCTCTCTATTGCAAAAAGTTCAATTCAAGACATGTATCATAGATATCAACCGTTAGCAGCTTTAGAAGTTGAGAATCGATCGGGCAATGTCGCGGGATACACGAAAGCTGTCACGCGAGCCTGCTCGACAATGCCTGTCGATGCCTAGCTTCGTCGTCGGAAAAGCGCTCGTCACATACGTGCAATGATCCCTTAGGAGGGTGTCATTCACGCTCACTCATTCTCTCTCCCTTCATCCCTTCTTTCCTCCCTCCCTTCCTTCCTCTTTCACTCACTCTCTCTCGTGAAATGGTGACACGACAACTGCGCGCATTCGCTGTCACTCGCCGCGAAGTAATGAACGGATCCTCGTGTGTGTGCGTGTATGCGTGCGTGCGTGTGGATGTGTGTGTGTGTGTGTGCGCGCGTGTCTGACTGCCTGCCTGCTGTATGTCTGCTGCTGTATGTCCTGCGTATCTAGAATTATACCGAATCCGACCGTTTATTCGGCGGAGGCACTTTAGTACCGAGAGCTCTTGCGTACGGATATCTATAATATTCATAGGAAACTATAAATTTATTTTTTCAATGAGCATATCATATCATTTTTATAAGGTGTCTGTCGGAAACGGAAACTTTTCGTCAACGATGACCATCGTATGACCATCCGTGCTCTCTCGCGAAACTACTTGCGCCACAGTGGGCAAAATTTTTCCCACATCGATTCTCGAGAAATGATTTCCTTATTATTTTCCTTCAATTACTTTCGTTCGAAAGAAAACCGTTGTAACGATATACATACTTTTTATCTATTTCTCCGACCCGCGTGAAAAAACAAACGCTTTGATCGTCCGCGAAGAATCACACAGAGGTTGACAACACTATATATAACCTTGTAAGGAAAAGGCACACATAGAGGGAGGCGATCATTCGTTCGACACCATCATATAATACATCAATATACACTTGATATCGCTTGCTTTTGTACCATTTTTCTCTGTAGCGTTTTCTCCGACGCTAAATTTATATTGCAAAGCAAATCTTGTATTTAAATCTTGTAATCTCGTATTTTATAAGCGTCGTGCAGCACAGCAGAGTGAAGGTAGTAGATCGATCAATCAAGAGAATGACTTGAATGAGGCGTGAAATTCGGTAGTAGTTGGATCGAACGAAGGATCTGGCCAGTGTGTCTAAATTAGCTTACGTCGATGTACACACGCGTTTGTACGCTTATTCTTCGAGTATAAGCATTCGCGCGTGAGCACACACGAGGTGATGAATCGTGCAATTCGTGAGATATGTGAGTATTTGTTGGATCGTTGCCTGATATCGTGACGTTTAATGATATATGCGACATTGTGACGTATCTACTTACCTACCCATCTTTTTTTGTAAGTACCCAACGCGATGTCGGATGTTGAACAAAAAGGGGTTGGGAGAGCGCGCTAAAGTTGAGCACATTAAGATAGCGCAACGGATCTCGTAGAAAACAACTCGACTACTAGAAGATCCCAATTGATCAACAATTGATAGCCATCAACAATTGATAGCCATCTCTTTCGTTTTCACGCTTATTTTGATATCAGAAAATTATTCGGTCGCGAGTAAACGATATCATGGTTTGGAATTGAAAATATCTCGATGAAACGTGTCAACATGTTTAAATGATGTAAAATAAGGAGAGTGTTCTCTTGACGCGAATATTTCTTCGCTATCGTATCGTGACACAGAAATTGTGAAAAAATCTCTGTCGACCGATAATTGAGAAATAATAAGACGTAATCGGGTGGCACTTGTTCTAAAGAGGTACTTAATTACTAATTAATGGGAAAGGAAAGAACTATGCAAACCAACTAGATGATACTATAATATATAATATATATATNACACACACACACACACACACACACACACACACACACACACACACACACACACACACACACATACATACAAAATATGAGCTGTTTGCAAGTGATATAAGGGAAAAGAAGGAAGAGAGAGAGAAAAAGGACAGTATGAATTTGTAATGTACTATTGTATTTTGTAGGCAGCTAGCGTGTACGTATATATATGCACAGGTACCCTCGTGTATGTATGTTACGTATATAAATATATATATTTCTCTTCCTCACCCTCGTCTCACTTACATGCGCGCGCGCGCGCGCGCGAACCACACACACACACACACACACACACCATTTGCCTAACGGTCAGAGAAATATTTTAAATTTGATGAAGAACGCTAGAGCTCGCGGAAATGTGTCGTAAGTTAAATAGTATAACACGCAAATTAAAATTTTTAAATTTTTGCAAAAAGGCATCGTCTGCTCGACGACTATTACACGCCCGTTATCAATGCGTATAGATTTTCACATTATATACACGTGCTCATACACACAGAACATGCGCGTGTACACACACACACACACACACATTCTTACGCATTCGACGACAGCAAACCGTGCGTGCGTAATTGCGTGCGTGTGTAATTTGAGAAATTGTAACGCTTCATGAAGCAAACGCTCGTAGCATTCGCTCGATTGCCTTTTTAACGGGCCGAATTAGTAGAAATGTAGAAAATCAATATTCATTCTTCGAAATTCGACAAATATATATATCTTGTTGTGAAAGCACGATACTTGGTAATGTCATAAAGTTGAGTTAATCGGTTGTATCGATAAATTTCTATAACGATAGAATTTGTTAACGTAACTCAGCGTATCGATCGATTTATTTATACGAATATCATAGTGAAATTCAAAGATTGAATGCTTAAAGCATGGTAAGGATGAAAAAAAGATTACCCAGTATATATAACGTAAGGTATAACATTATACACAATATAGAAGAATGTAACACACACACACACAAGGTACCACGTTCGAACGAGTTTTACGAGCGTTCATTGCATAGGGTGTCGTTATTATTTCCAATTACATGTGCATTGCCCTAATAAAAAAACAATTGCATGCGTGATTCTGGCGAAAAGGCGAGCGGTAAATTGCACGGCGAATGAAATATTCAACTACTGATTAGCGCTAGGCCGTAATGAAATAATATATTACGTGCCGACTAAATTCCCTCCCGATTGATTGTGTGTTAACTAATAAGATTAAGTAACAATATAGTACAGTTAAGGAATCAAATTATTATGGATAAATAACAAAAAAAAAGACATATTGTACTATCTGTATGCTAAGCACACACACGTTTCAAGCCCAATGACTCGAACGAGTCTGAAATTTAACGTGACACACTGAGTTACTCGGCGCGTCTGCACCGCGACGCACAGAAATGTCAAATTACCTTGTTACTCTGCAAACTGAAAGATTGTTCAACAAAACTGAAATATTAGCAATAGTATGATAATTATACACACGTACACAATACAAGATCACGCGCGGCCGCATATACACGCTGCACAGGCTAGGAAAATGAAATATTATCTATAACATCTACGACATTATAAGTAACATTAAGACGTCAACTGTATTTGTTTAATAAAGATGTACATTGGAGATTCGAGCAAATCGACCATTCAGATTTAGCCGACGAGTCGTTCAGTCTCGATGATTATGTTATATATAATCATATCATAGAGGTGATTGGCGCCAGTTGTGCGCGCGATATTTTGTGCGTTGTATAACTGGCTCGTTGGTTGAGAATGTGCGGTCGGTGAATTATTATTATTCTCTTTCCTTATATCAGTCTCCGTTTTGTAAATCATGTCAAGTGAAAGTGGGATACATAGATCAGAAAGTATCAGAGTAACTTACAGAGAAGTGTATTTTTATTTTCTTTTTGATATATATTAAATAGAAATAATATTTGCACATATACATACAGCGCGCGAGAAATTGCGGGGCTATACATCATGCTTATGTTGCAAAGTCTGTAATCAGACTGATGGAAATTTTTTCTATAATTCCTACCTCGACAGTTATTTACAAACAGTGGTGCGTTTGCAAAAACGCGATACATATGGAATTGCGATTAGGCTATTATGAGAGAAATTAGACTCGCGATATATTCTCCTCTCTCTATATATGCGATACGTCGAAACAGTATACATACATACATACATATATATATATAACAGTATATATATATATATATATATATATCTAGTCAAAGGATTACATTGTGTATACAGAGAGAGAAGACCCTCTAAAAGTCCTAAAAGAAACGGTTGTAACATCAAAGTTACGCAGACGTTTGTAAATTGCGTAACACTTACGAACATTGTAATTGTTCATGTGTACATTAATAGAGAATTGATTAATTCGATTCGATCGAATCGATTAATATTTTCTATCGTTCCTTATATGATAGCGTTCGCAATGGAAAATGTTACAATAATACTCCTGTCCCGTCGATGAATCGCACACTCTCATTGGCATAATATTATCTCTATCGTGTGATGTATTATCTTTTATACAACGAGTCATACCTTCATCCATCCATCTTATCGAACAAAGTATATAACATGAATGGAAAAATGGAAGGTGAAAAGGTTCCTTCCTTTATAATAAACATAAATATTTTCACATGTTTCATTCTCTCTCTCTCTCTCTCTTTCTCTCTGTCATATTTTCATAATAAATATTAAAATAGTAATAACACAAAAGATTGGATGATATGGTCGTTTTGAATATTCAGATTACAGCGATCTTTCTGTGTGACGATATTCATCTTGAGGCGCCACCCAGCATCCAAGAGTATAGTATTACGAATTATACTCTCGAGTGCACTCGGGTGGGAACGCAGAACTTTGTGTGAAATATCACATTGGTTGTTAAATATTCTCCTTGTGCATATGCCGTATACGTTGACGATTCTCACGTTGTTTTAGTCGTGTTGTGAAAATTCCCATATCTTCTCGCATCAAAAAGATGATGTAACTTATACTTTAACATATCCGACAAATCGTATCATCTCAAACACATTATCGCTCAGCAATACTTGTTACAGCACAGCGCACCCTTCGTCTCAGTATCAGCAAACAATAATCGTTGTCTCGCCATTGTTAGGGGAAAACAATTTTATATTTTCTGCACTCCAATGTAATAACGCTCCTTGACAAACGACGCTCCATACATAAGGAATGAAGAATTCTTCCGGTTGTTCTTCTTCCACATATTTGAACTTTAATTCTGGAAATTTCTATGCAACAGAAAAAAAGCATATACGGCAGTATTAATGTCATCGCACTGTTGATTTTTCATGATTCAGGGCAAATGAACGATTTTTACATACTCTCAAGCGATCTCGTGGCCACTCCAAAGTTCCTTGCTGTATAGTGGCTAATACCTGACTAACGCCGAGTTGCGATTGATCCTTTTGCTCCAATTTATAAGAGAAGAAGTTTATTACCTAAAAATCATTTCACGCGTCAATCAAAATTGCGACACGTTACGGAAGTGTCGTCCGCATCGGATCGAACGCAACTTACAGAATCGATATTTTGCACGATATCTTGAAAAGCGGAATGCGTCCTGAATGGTTGAAAGACGTCTTTCTTGTACAGAAGGGTATAAATTAAATTAGGATTATGCGCGAGTCTATGGGTTAGACAGCTGTTGATAATTTCCAACACCATCCGTAAGACTTCTTCTAATATGGTCAGGTCTTGAATCTGGAATGTTTCACACAATGACTACGTGTGTATGCATATATATGTGCACGCGCGCGCGTTGCATCGAAATTGCGATGATTTCATGTATAATTACCAAATCTGTGTTTGCGACAGCTCCATTAACAGTTACAACGGTGCTGCTGCTGTCGGTGGAAATTGCCGGCTGCGTTCGAATTTTTGCTTCTAATCGCGCATGCTTCTTAGCAAGCGTTTCAAACAGACTCAGCAATCTTTGACTGACATAAGGGTGCAGCGACGTGAATTGGGCAGACATGTTCGCCAAGGCTGCTAGACAGTTTGTATGGAGATATTTGTCCTGATAAGAAAAAAAAAAAAAGAGAAAGAAATAATTTCAAATTTTATTCGGTATGTGTTTCTAAATTAACATACGCATTACATATACCACATTATATATAACCGGTGTGCTACTTACTCTCATTTTAAACATGTTATACTGTATTGTGCGAATAACGACGAGGATCAAGAGACCACCTAGTGATATTTCACTTATAGATCTCTCGGTGTACCATGTGACACCCTTGAGCATCTTAAGGCAAAAAGCAAAACGGAAAATTATTCACTATAATGTTGGAACGTGCGACCGAATAGTCACGAGACCCCCACAATTTCACTTACAATTTCATGTATCCGTTTGTTGAATGTTTCATCTTCGCTTAAAATCAGGAGGATGATAAGAGACATGTAAATATGATGCGATGTGTTATTTGGAGCATGGTACAGAATTTGCAATATCGGCGTTACCTGAATATGTGAATGAAACGTAATGTTAATGCGAGACACTCGCAAATATACGATATTCGTACAATCAATCGTAAAAAAAGAACTCGGCGATTACCCACCAATAATTGTATGTCGGGTCTTCTCATTATGTCCTGTTTCACACTTGAGTTTCTATGTAACAGCATATAGAGTAAGAGCGTGACTTCGTCCGTATTTGGTATCTTACAAATAGTATTGTACATTTTATTCAGATTAAACTTGAAGGCATCAGCTCTTTTCGTTTGCGTCATATTATAATCTTCTGTGGAAACAGAGAAACACTCGTTATTACCCATATAGCAAAGATGTCCTAAAAACGTCCTGAATACGTTTTTACGTGTTAAAGACGTTCACAAAACGTCTCTCGGATAAAATGTATGGGCATTAAACGATAAATTGTAAGCTACGTCTCGACGTTTCTGCGAGAATATTTCTCTCTTTCTGAAAACGATCCGCATCTGAAAACTAATTAATCAGCATGATACTCGCCTTGCATATCTATAAAAGAAAAAAGTGCGTTTCTGTATGGATTTTCCATAGAAGTACAATGATTCGTCAGAACCAATAGTAACAGCAAGGATTGACTAGCGAGCGGAGTTTCTGTATCCCGCTTCTTCTCTTCGTCCTCGGTAGCGCCATTATGTGCAATCTGTATATTCTTCGAACCACTGCCCATACCCATTCTTATGACGTTCCACAAACCAGCTGAAAACCAGTGAGATTTATGCGTTAACGCCTTAAAAGAGACTCGCGTCTTATTGTCGCATTTACCAGCAATACTGAATACAATGCCACCACCGGGTTGTTGCGTCAGCAATCCCGGAGGAGCGTGTTCTTGTTGAATGAAATTGTGCAACAATGTGCACACCACAGCTGGTGCATGTTGACTGCAGGTACTCGAATGCGCATGCATTGCTATCCTATATACAGCGCTATATTCGGCTGCAGTTTGGGAAAATAGCTGCACCGAGAGTAACACGAGTAAACAATTAATTGCTTCCAAGTGAACGATGTACGTAAATTCACTGTAAAAGCAAACGTACATACATATGTCACATGTCATAGGATATAAATATGTATGGTATGTCACTCACCATAAAGGTACATCCGTAATGAGTTCTATCAAAGTTTCGAAAAATTCTTCCAGTCTATCGGAAGACATCATCGATTGTTCATTCATTGTAACATTTTGTGGCGCTTCGATATGGATCAGCATTTGTTCTTCACCGACTGTCTCGACTAAATACTTTAAAATGCATCGTACAGCAAATAATACGTTGTACGTTTGCCACGCCGATATTATACTGGAGAGAAAAAGACAATTGATGTACAGTCAAAAATACACTATAAACTGAGGTGCACAATAAAAGACTATGTTTCTAATATATATATATATATATATACATAAATATACACACATATATATATATGTGTTTAATCATATGACTACAACTTGTTATGATAAAACAGCTAAAACTTACTTTTGATTATGAACAGGAGCAAGCAAATCATTAATGCGCATAAGAGCAAACTGAATCAAAATACCAAAGTTGCCAGTAGTCAAATTATTAACGAGTAACTGCTGACATGATATATCCAAACGAGAGTCAAGTTCTATTTGATCATTCCTGGTGATAGGTGGACGCATATTATAAGACAGAAATGTCTCCCAAAATGGATCAGTTAAGAGTATGCGCTGCTTTCCACAAAATTTCTCCAAGTGCACATTTTTGGAGAGTTCTTCATAGCGACTCGGTGTTGTACCCATTGCCTTTCCTTATTAATTTCCTGAAACAAATGATCCATATTTAGTGACTGTTATTCTTACAAGAAAAAGTTAATTTGGTAATTCTGCCAACAGCAATGCGTAGATACAAATAATTGTTTTTGCGCTAAGAGTTTAGTCAAACACAAGAATGAACGAAAATATGAGAATAATAGTGACGTTTTTTATGGGTAATTATTAATTAATTACTGATTATTCATTGTGACATAAATGTTTCTTAATATGCGCTCTTGTTATTACGACTATAAGACATCATTAAACGTTTTGACGGAACAAACTCATAACCAACAACCTAACCTCAGCGTGTCATTCGAGTATCGAGTGCGTTTCACCGAGAAAAAAGTCGGGGTTATTTCAGCAGCGTTCGTATATGCAGCTTACTACTATTTGAGGGATCGACGCATTAAAACGCTGAAACAATAAGCACTTACAAAATTACAGACACTGGTTAATAGATTGGTTCATCACTCATAGAAGGAAAAGGTTCCACACTGGCACAATTTGTATCGATACAATCTATGAAGACGATTCGAGTCAAATCGTCGATTAGCGCCCGTCGGTAAATCAATTTTTCAACATCGACTGCGATATCGAAGAATTTCGCTTAAAGCCAGCGGCACACGATGCTTGTTTTCGTGTTGGATTGCTTGCTTGTGTTACGTCCCGGCTAGTGGCGGCTGCAGGGAGTTATAGCAGAGTTTGAACTGCGGCACGGGATTGGATCGTTTTTTTCGAATTAAATGAATCTAGTAATTCTCCCCGTAGAAGCACGCGACCAGCTGTTTCACGATGGATCACTAAAGCGTAAAGCCCTTATCAGACTATGGNGATTGAGATTGAATTGAAATTTGACTAATCAGTGTAGAATTCACCAAATTTCACTAAACTTGAGTTAACTTTACACTGATTGGCTAAATTCAATTTAATCTCAATCCCCACTCCGTAGTCTGATACAGGCTTATGGGTGGTAAAAGTAATTGAAAAAAATCTCTCACACAGCGTCTGTAACAAATAAGCAAGCTCGCGAAATGTCAACATGAGAGAGCGAATTGCGAAACTGCTGTTCAATGTAAGAACTTCTATGTGTCAGTCTTTGTCGGTAAGAATGGAT